>NW_026596234.1:0-25048 GCF_907164565.1 Psammomys obesus | reverse complement strand
ACACATACTGGAGAGAAACCCTATGAATGTAACCGATGTGGTAAAGCCTTTACATGTCAAAAAACTCTCCAAATACATCAAAGAACACATACTGGAGAGAAACCCTATGAATGTCAGCAATGTGGTAAAGCTTTTGCACATCACAATTGTCTCAAAATACATCAAAGAACACACTAGAAAGAAATCCTATGAATGTAACTTACGTGATAATGACCTTGCACATTCCAGTAGTCACCTAATACATAAAAGAACACATACTAGCAAGAACCCCTATGAATGTAACCAATGTGATAGAGCCTTTGCACATCACAGTTATCTTCAAAAGCATGAAAGAATTCATACTGGAGAAAAACCCTATGAATGTCAGCAATGTGGTAAAGACTTTGCACATCACAGTAATCTCCAAATCCAGCAAAGAACACATACTGGAGAGAAAAACGTTTGAATGTCAGCAATGTGGTAAAGCTTTTGCGAATCACAATTATCTCAAAGTATACCGAAGAATACATACTGGAGAGCAACCCTATAAATGTAATCAATATGGTAAAGCCTTTGCGCGTCACAGTCATCTTCAAAGGCATGAAAGAATTCATACTGGAGAGAAGCTCTATATGAGTATTTAATATGGTGACGCCTTTGTACATTTCATCATCATGAAAGAATTCATACTGGAGAGAAACCTTATGAATGTGTTAAAATGGTGATAACTTTGCATATTTCTATAGTCTTTATCATAATAAATTCATACTGGAGAGAAATTCTGTGAATGTTAAAAAGTGTGGTAAGGCCTTTGTGTCATAGGGTCCAACACAACTCAAACACCAGGTCAATGCAAATGAGAAGACTTTATTGTAATCAAGCCATTGCTAATTGATGAGGGCCACAGAACATGCTTGAGAGATGAACTGTGACACTCACCTCTACCTCTTAGCCAGAATTTTACAGAATTTTTTTTAGATTTATTTATTATTTAGACAACATTCTGCCTGTATACCAGATCTTACTATAGATGGTTGTGAGCCACCATGTGGTTGCTGGGAATTGAACTCAGGATGCTTGGAAGAACAGCGAGTGTTCTTAAGCTCTGAGCCATCTCTCCAGCCCCCATTACAGAACTTTTTAGTTTGAAAACCATAAACATCTGTGCTGTAACTTGTTACAGTTATATTTTTCTACTGAATCAGGATTTAGAAATAGGCCTTTCCTTATGTAAATCAGTTGATTTGCGTCAACTGATACAGAATGTAGGTTTTACAGTAAAACAATTGTATCTATTTGTTCTTTTGTCATTAGGAACAACCATTATGTTTTGAGGAACAAAACATGAATAGCACAAGCTATGGTTAAACATCACTATGTTTGGGGAACAGAAGCTGTGATTAGGGGCAGACTTTATGTTTGGGGGAACAGATAAATGATGGAAGCTGGTCAGTTATTGGGAAGTCCCCAGATCCTCTAGGATAAAAACCTGAACTTAGTTCCAACCTATGTTTAAATGGAGGTTGTATTGGTTGGGTTTGTGTGTCAACTTGACACAAGCCAGAGTCATCAGAACCTCAGTTGAGAAAATGCTTCCTTGAGATTCAGCTGTAAGGCATTTTCTCAATTAGTGACCAATGGGGAGGTCCCAGCCCATTGTGAGTGGTGCCGTCCCTGGGCTGGTAGTCCTGGTTCTATAAGAAAGCAAGCTGAGCAAGCCATGAGGAGCAAGCCAGTAAGTAGTATTCCTTCATGACCTTGCCTCCAGATTCCATCCCTACTTGAGTCCCTTTTCTGACTTCCCCCACTGATGGACTGTAATCTGGAAATGTAACCAGAATAAATCCTTTCTTCCAAACTTTCTTTGTGGTCATGGTGTTTCATTGAACCAATAGAAACCCTAAGACAGAGGCTGATAACAAAAAGGCAGTACTTAAGACAAGTTTTTCTTTTTCGCTTGTTCCCAACATTTGCATATCACAATCATTGAATACATAAAAGAACATACATTGGGGAGAAGTCCTATAAATGTAATCAATGTTGATAGAGCCCTTTCATAACAGGTGCCTATGAATAATCAACTTGGTAAAGCCTTTGCATGTAGCAGTAGTCTTCAAAACATGAGAGAAACAGTAGTCATATTGCAGAGAAACCATATAAATGTAGTCAGGGTGGCAAAGTTTTGCACTTCATACAAAAAACTTTAGTGTAATCAATCTGTTAAAGTCTTTGCATATCACAGTTGTCTTTGAGGACCTGAAAGAAATCATACTGAAGGGATTCTATGGCTGTAAAGGAATTGGTAAGATCTTTAGCCCACACACTTGCATTCAGTTACACAAGATTATTTATTATGGGAGAAAAAATCTGACAAGTGTGAACAATCTTTTCAAGCATTATGATGTCCTTCCTTATTTTGTTTGCACTTGCAAACAAAAATATATGGACAAAAACCCTGTAAATATAAACAAGGTAATCCTTTTAGATTTCACAATTTTCTTCAATTACATGAAATAACTTATCCAGGTGAAAAACTTTATGGGTGTGTATTAGTGCCTTTTCTGTTTCTGTGAGAGAATACAATATCTAAGGCAGCTTATAAAAGTTTAGTTTGGCTTATGGTTTGAGGGATATGGAATCACCGTGAAAGTGACAGTGCAACAAGTGTCACACAGATGGCAGCTAAAGCAGAAATCTGAGAGCTCCTATCCTCAACCAGCAGCATGAAGCAGAAAGTAGGAACTAGAAATCGTGTACTGATGCAAACTCAAGTCTACCACAAGTGACATTTCCTCCTGCAGGGCAGCATTTCCTAAATATTTCCAAATGATATTATCAACCGAGAAGGATTAATTTTTCTGACTTGAAGCCTACATGCTGGCTTTCTGTTACATGAACCAATTCATGATAAAGAAGAACTCTGTAAGATTGTAATCCTTTAGGTGCCTCAACACCTGAGTTACAGAAATGAATGCTTACACAAAAGCAGTTATGAGTAAAAATTTATTTGTTTAACAGTTTTTAAAAATTTTAATTATGTGATGTCAGTATATATATTTGTGTATATGTGCATGCTGGTTCCCAGGAAGATCACAGACATTTAGATCTTCTTGTAGCAGGAATTACAGGAAGTTGTCAAAAACATGACCTTGGTCCTGGGAATCAGCTTGTCTTAACTGTTCAGCCATGTCTGTTACTCTGCAGATATTTTAAAGCCTTTATATATCATCTTGATGTCAGGAATAGGAAATGACTCATTCAAGAGAAAAACCCTATTCATTTAAATGATTTGATAAAGACTTTAGATATCATAGTTGTCTTTGGGTTCATGGAAAACTTATTTTTTTCATCACTGCCTTAAAGGAAGTAAATTATCATGTTCACTCAAATGTAATAGAGATCACCAATTGTGGTTGTGACTTATATTTTGAAACATTTGGAATAGGTATTGAAGTTTGCTGTATGTGTGGCAAATCTACTTACAGAAGTTAATTAGGCCATCCAAGGGTAGAACATATACCCTTAATGTGTCCTGTTTTGTCAATAATTTTAACAATGGTAATGTTAAAATGCTTAATAGAAGAGAATATAAGAAACATTAGATACCTCATATGTGTATCCAAAGCAATATTTTTATCTGTCTGGTAGAAATGTATTGAAGTAGGATATTCAGCAACATAGTTTGATTGATATGGATATGTATAACTTGTTTTTCCATGCTTCTTCATGTTCCCATTAGTTGCCATTTGGCATGTCACCTTGAAGTATGACTTCTAAGTGAATTATCTGGAAATGCTAGGTAATGTGACAACAATGAGATTTAAGAAAGAAATCTCTCTCCCTACTCCCCCCCCCCGTGTGTGTGTGTGTGTGTGTGTGTGTGTGTGTGTGTGTGTGTGTGTGTGTAATGTGATTATGGGTTTTTAGGCCATGACAGATATGTGGAGACTGGAAGAAAACTTTGTGGGTTTCACTTTGACCATCTTTATATGATGATCAAGGTCAGGTTGCCAGCTTTGCACACCAGAGACATTTCTCAGCCATTTCATTGATGCTCAGAGATTAGTTGAAACATTACATCAGTAAAATATTGTCTTTTTTTCAGATTGTAAGCATTGTCATTTAAGAATGGAAGAAAACAGGACAGTTTGCATAAAAAGTCTTATTTGCCAATGAAAATGATATACTAATTTTTTGGGGAATGTGTTAGTTTATTCATGACATTAAACATTTGTTTAATGAATGTTTAATGTTCATTTGTTCATAACACTCTCAGAAACACAAACGAATGCCAGAGAATCATCACAGTGGATGAAGTTGGTTACTGCTAATCCTGATTACCTGATTTCAATCTCTGGGAGATCCACATTACTCCTACAAATTTTTCTCTTCTTTCTACACTTGGGCTTTGGCATATGCACACTTACACACGAGCACATACATAATTTTTAAACCCAAATAAGGGTCAATGATTCACTTGAATCAAATGACTCCCTGTGTTTCATGTCTAGAAATCACATAGGAAAAGTAGATAATATACAGCAATAATTTGTCCTCTCACTGCCACATACACACCATGGCACACAAACACATTCAAACACTTTTAAATGGGTAAAATTAACAAAGCAAAGAAATTAACACAATTATTGAGAACATACAAAATGATTTGCCAGTTTCAATTATTGTAGAATTTCAGGAAGTATTACTGTTCATCAAAACGATGGTTCCTTTTAAATTTTATTTTATCCTTTCATTCTCTGATTCAAAGATAGGTCTTTTAAAAACATAACTCAGCTGGGCATAGAGGTGCATTCCTCTAATCCCAGCACCTGGGAGATGGTGGATCTCTCTTAGTTTGAGGCCAGCTTGGTCTACATAGTGAGTTTTGAGACAGCCACAGGTATGTAAAGGTATCCTGTCTCAAGAACATTCCAAAAAGGAAGAGTATATCTCAAATTATGGAAAATTTCCTAATATAACCTGACTGGATTCTGACTGGTTTCAACAAAACCTTTTGCTGTCTTTGCTCATATTGAGAGAATTGTGTTAACATTGAAAATAAACAATGTGAAGAGTCCATTCACAGAGGGATAGAAATCCATTGAGTCCTTCAACAGCCATCTAGCAGGGACTTCATCACCTTCAAGTAATAGGAGACAGGAGGAAAAGCATTATAACATTTGGAATCTGGAGAGTTAGTAGTACTGCTCCTCTGATGTACCCAAGTTTGGTTCCTAGCGCCAATATCAGATGGCTCAGAACTACCAGGTCCGGGACATCTGTGACATCTGGCTTCCTAGTGCCAGAAATGGTGAAATACAAATGGTGAAAAGACACACACACACACACGATTGTCTATTGTAAAGTTTTCTTCATGTATGTTATTTTTTTATAATTAAAATTGATTTAATTTAGATGCATAGGTTTTGCCACTGTGTATATCAAGTGCATGCCAGATGTAAGTGGAGGCCGGAAGAGAGTACCTGATCCCCTGTGATTAGAGTTATAGACAGTTGTGAGCTGTCTTTTGGATATTGGGAATCAAATTGGCCCTGTGAATGAGCATCCAGTGTTCTTGGGGGCTGAACCCTCTATTCAGCCCCATGAACATGTCATCGATCTCAAGAAGGTATGAATGGTTAATCCTAAATTCATATTTACCTCAGTCTGATGACCCAAAAGAAATATAAGATTGATAGCATCAGAAACTAACTTAGACTTAGTACTTAAAGAAGTTTCTCAGTCCAAATCTCCACAAAATTAGGGAAGAGTTTAAAAAAAAAAAAAACAGACAAAAAAAAATGAGCCAACAATACAAGTCTTTATAAAAGGTGGATGACCACTTGACCAAATCTACAAGACAGTTTATCTCACATGTGGTAAGTAGTCAGCATACATCATGTATACCCCTGTTGGAGTTTATTGCTACTGTAAGGAGAGAAAAGGAACTTGCAGTCATGAAGACCAACTTGTCTGAATGAGATAATATTCTGCTTCCTTGATGCCTGTGAAGCATTCAGTTATGAGTCTTGAGTTGTGGTGACTCCAGATGAAATGGAGGTTGATGTCAGAAGAACCTGAGACTCAAATGGAAGTAACTCCAAGGTTTAGGAAATCGATTTAAACACTGCTTCTCAATTGTCCCCTGATATGCCAATAAAGCAACTTACAGCCAATCACTGTGCAAGGGAGAGAATAGGGCTAGAATTCCTGCCAGCCAGGGAAGGAGGAATTAAAGGAGGAAGCGGGTTAGCCATGGGCAGATGTCCAGGAGGAACCAGGAGAGAGAGACAGAGAGCTCAGCAAAAAAAAAAAAAAAAAAAAAAAAAAAAAAAAAAAAAAAAAAAAAAAGCTACAGAGTACAAGTATTTCTGGATGCATGCTAGGAGGAAGCCAAATTAGTTTAGAGGGTTAAAAATAGAGCAATAACTGCTCAGTTTTTGTGAATCTTATTATTAAACAAATATAAAAGGCTCACTATTATATTTTAGATAGCCAGGTTAAGAGAGAAACTGAGAAACAAACAGTTTTATAAAAATACTTTTAACATTTTGGTATACCAAGTGGGCCCAAACTTCTACAGAAAGTAAAACTACAGAGCAGTTTTTTAGTTATGTTTCTTAAAGAAAAAGAGCAACCCCAATTTCTAAGGCTGGAACTCACAGCTTCCTGATTAGACAGACACCCCACTACACACACACACACACACACACACACACACACACACACACACACACAGCTGCAAGGACTCCCACTGGCTGTAGAAAACCAAAAGCCAAAACCAACCTCATAGAAGCAGTTCTTTTAGGAAGCCCTTGGTAAGGGGGGAAAAAAAGGAGCTCTTTAACACAAGCAAGCTTCTCAAAGCCAGATTTTCCCTTTGAGAACAGGCTCTTGCTTAGCCTAACCAGAGGAGCAAACACTTGGGGACTGAATAAGTTCTCAGAGTGGGGAGGGGCCAGGATCCATTAAAGGAGGCAGAAAAAAAAAGTCTTTGCAAGCAGGAGCCAGAGACAAAGAAGCCTCGAGCATCTAAACTAGTAAGGTCTAGAAGGGAAACTGGGTCTAAAAAATTAAAGTCCTTAGAGAGATGTTTTGAGATTAAAGAAGATTATTTTCTGTGTTGAAAAAGATGGAAGACTCAATGACACAGTGCTTCCGGATTCAATTTGAGTGTTTCTCTTAGCGTACAAATAATTTTTTCAATGACAGGTCTAGTTTTGCATATCCCCTTTGGGAGAGATTAGAATAAGACAGACTTGGAGAAAGAAGAGACTGAGAAATTAGATGTTAAATTAAAGGTCATAGAACAGAGGTTGGAGGACGCTGAATCAAAATCGGGAACCTTTAGAGAAATCCAGTCTGGAACTTAACACCAAAAGAGGTAGTTACAGATGAGGAAAATATACAAAGGCTTGAAGAATTTGCTGAATGGCAGCCCATTGAGATACTGGGTAGAAAGGCTTCAGCTATAGGCTGACAAGGTCAGACTGGATATTGTATGTGTATTGTGAAGGTTCAATTACGAGGTGAAGCTCTATACGCTAAAGTAGGAATGCAGATCCTGTTTGGTGTTTCCTTGGAACAAGGTCATACAGTGCTCATTCAGTGCTCCATTAGGCAGAGTCTGAAGAACTGAAATATATGCACCATGCCATAAGTTCATATTCAGAATTCCAGTAGGCCTTTGCCTTAAATTCTGGAAAGCATGATTCTCAGGTTACACATCTGTTAGAGATAGGTGACTGTCTTAGAAATACTTTTGCAGATTGGGGCTGATGGTGCTTCAGCATGTATATTCATTGGAATACAACATTTTTCAAACATTATGAAATGAAACTTGTTACAGATATAACTTATAATCCTATAGGTTATAGAAGAAAAGATCTAATAATAACTTTCAAAAGATGGTCATAAAACAGAAGGGGGCTATAATATCTCTAAAATAGGTTTAATAATAATTTGTTGTTTTTAAATTTTAAAATGAAATTAAAAAATTTTTACCTGCTAGAATACACTGCATTTTAGGAAAAAAAAAAAAAACAAAAAAAAAACTCCTGCATTAGATCAGCATGTAAAGGTTCTAAATCCAAAATGTAAGACAGGAAATGTGTTTATTGGGGAGAAGAATATGCTCTTGTCTCAATAGGAAACAAAAAGCTATGTATTCCATCCAGACTGTTGGAAATCAGATTTGACAGGGGGAGACTTCCTGAAGATCTTGGCTACAGACAGAAGGAAAAAATTTGAGAAGACCGAACAGGACAGGTAACATAATTTTCTGATCCTTCCATATGGGAACAGCTCTGAGACTGACTATTTGTCTTCAGCCAGGACTTCAGCTTTGCATAGCCAATTAATCTTTAGCTACAAAATCCTCAGGACTTTAAACAGAATAAATAAAAACTTATATTGCATTGTGGTTTCTTCTTACCTGCTCAGAGAGCAGAGAATCGTCTTTAATTGATGGTTCATATGTATATTAAACAAAAATATATAATATCTTTGAAAGTGAGTATTTTGTATAGCAAAGGACCAGACACCAAGAAAGACAAGTATCCCAGATGATCCAACCTCACAGAAAGCCTCAATAATAATTTTTGAGTTTCCTCAAAAATTTGTATCCAGTACAATTTCAAAGCAGCAATCTAGATAGACCAGCATTACAGACTGTTCCAGTCAGGATCCAGTTAAGCTCTGAACTTTCTTCAACATTAAAAGACTGGACAGCAAAAATTACAGATAGCTTTTTAACATTTGACAGTGTGGTTATCCGCCTGCCTAGGGGCTGTCTCCCAGCAGCCCAAGAAGTCAGGTGGGGCACAAGAAGAGAAGCTTGCCTGGAATGGCAATCGGGCACTGTACAGGGATCACACACCCAGAACCAGCAGGGAGCTATTCAACTTTAATTCCAGAGAACAAAGGCTATCTACCCCTTAGGGAATGGGTGGGGGCCTCCAAGGATAAGTATCCATAATTGGTTGGACTAGGCACTTCAAGGATGCCTGATTTGCATTGTACAGCAAGCTCCTATCATATGAGAGAAAACACAGTACCTAATTATCATATAGGTGTGGGCAGGGAAGAGCCAGCAGGGAGTTGTGTCAAAGGCCATATATCAAATGTGGGTAGGGCTGTCTTTGTCCAAAGACACTTTTCAGATGAAGTCAGGCAGAGAGCAAAAGGCCCTGCTGGAAAGAGGGAGTCCTGCACTTTAACACCTAGCTCAGAATGGCTATTTTGGCTAGAACCGCAATCTCAAACAGGCTTCCTCCAACATCTCATTTTATTTTTTAATAGAGAAGTGTCATCATGAGCATTAAGAAATCTATCATCTATATTAGAGTGATGTAGGATCTGGTAACATACCATGGCCTGATTGGTGGTGATTCCAGCAATAGTGGTCACCTGTTGCTGGAGTAACTGTGTAAGTCAAGCATCCAAATAAAATATAACACAGTTGGAGGGCTAATAAGGGGTAGGAGCTGGGGAGATAAGGGGTATTGAACCAACTTCATTTCATCTCCTGGTCGAGTTTGTTTCAAAAGTCTCTAGTTAGGTGTGTCTGGATGATCACAGCTATTGTGGTCCAGGCAGATCCAAGAAGTATGGCAGGTCCAGGGATGAATGAACATCTCTCGTGTCTGGTGTCTCGTGTCTACCACAAACATCTCTGGTTTGTGGTAGTTTTCTCTTCCTCATAGAGATAGATCTGTGGAATAATCATAAGCGGGGTCACTCTAGCAGAGGGGTGTCTCAGCAGGATGGTATTTTCCCCTTTACACTGTAGGAAGAAAAGAGGTAATATGTAAGTTAAGCTCGTAACAGTTTGACAGCATATCAGTGATCCATTGGTTTAGGCCTAGAAGAGAGTTAGAGGTGTTAGAATGGGTAATGAAGGGAAGGAAGTCAGTAATGTGTTGAATGTCATCATTCTTCCTTGGCATCAGCATCCCTGGGTGGGCACTGCAGTGAGCAGGAGGCATGTATTTGAGAAATCTCAATCCTCGCCCTGAAAGGACCAGGCCTATCTGCAGCCCCCCAAAGTCATCAGCTCCAGGAACTAGGTCATAGGTCACCAATTCCAGGAATAAGACCATAAAATTCCCTACCCAAGGAATAGCCTGGAGGTAATCACAAGAATGGGAACGTATCTTATCTCAGGGTGAGGCATCTGTGTTGGGCAGCCCACTGACCTTGTAGTAAAACATTCACGTCACAAAAAATACCTAACATTCCTGTGGTCTATAGATAGCTCGCTCAATATTAGTTATTTTAGTTAGCCAATCACTTTGTAACAAGCTTGCCCTTTGTAAATGTCACCCAATTGTGTAACTGCTAAGCTGTAAATTCCTGGTCCTTGCTCAAACCCCAATAAAAAACCCTGCCATGCAGCTGCTTGTGTCTCTCCTCTCTGATCCACTGTGTTTGTAAGGTGGAGAGACCAAGCTTAAGCCTGGATAAAGCTCTTTGCTCTTGCATAGGTAGTCTGGCTCCTGGAAGTCTTTGGGGACTCTAAGATCTGGGCACAACAGTCCAACATCCTTTATCATCATTTTTTCCACCTGCTTAAAGTATTTGAGGAATGAAACACCATGTTAATGATGTGACCTCTGTAAGAAGATTCTTTGTATGTTTTAATAACTTTTTAGAAATTGACTGCATAAGGCAGGGAAGCATTATAAATCAAGTCCTTGAAGTTAATACTGCTTTCATGAAGGAAAAACAGCAGTTTGGAGATTGTGAAGAAACTGAGGATGGCAGGGGTGACTCCATTTTGTTTCTCAGACTCTGTCTTAAGTTGACTGACCTTGGAGTGCCTTGACCCCCACCTTTGGGTTCCGAGAAGGGCCACATAGCCCTCCACCCTGTCAGGTGTCATAAATGTCACAAAATGTGTTAATGATGGATCCTCGGTGTCAGGTGTCATAAATGGCACAGAATGTGTTAATGGGTCCTCCACTCCACCCAGCAGGCTGTCGTACAGATATCTTAAATATCTGATGGTTTGGCCAGGTAGCTTGGAACAATCTGCCTAAAGGAACCCCCTCACCCAAAACTTTCCCTTCCCTGTAATTGCAAGGCTTAGAATTCCCTGCTCGCTGTTCTTCCCTTTAAAAACTTTGCCTCCCTGAGATTCGGGGCCTCACTTTCTAACCTGCTGCATCAGGTTAGAAAGCCCAAGCTTAAGCTTGAATAAAGCGTATTCAACGGACTAGACTCCTAGTGGTCTTTTGGGGTCTCTCGTATCGGGCACAATTGTTAACTAGTAGGATGCTTTTGATCTTATTTGTTTTTCCTGTAAAACAATATTATGATGATTTAGCATGGGCTTTAGTTCCTGGTACAAGCTATGGAGAGATATTGAGGCATTATTGTTAAGGGCAGCCATAGAATGGCAGAGGAGAAGGCTTGACATGTCACTTTACTTAGAAAAGTTAGGAGGCTTGAAGGCAGCTGAGTCATTTTTTTGGGTTAATTTTCCTTCCAGGGTCTAGTTTTTTTTATTATTACTGTTTAAAACATTTTGAATTAGGCTGTATTGTAATTTTAAAGGCTTGTGCTAGGGAGGAGGGCTGGTAAGAGTCAGTCACAATATCATTTGTCATAATGTTCATGTCTTGGTCTCTGGCATGCTTGCCTCTGTTCTAGGGTCATTCCATCCCTGATAGAATTGTTTAAGAGCATTGCTTTTTCAGCAGGGTTTGTTATTTTTCTGTCCTGACTGGCTTGTATACTTAGTATAAAATCTAGGAGGGTCTTGGTTGATTTTTGTTTTAAGGGGGCCAGTGGAAAGGCCTCTCCATGTCCTGAGGATAAAGGAGTTAAATGGTCCCAGGCCTGGAGTGCACATGATCAGACTTGGTCCAGGCAGCTGGCAGGGATTAAAGCCTGCTGAATTTTGGTAGAGAAATTACCTTGGCCAAAGAGTTGGTTGTACAAAGAGCTGGGGAAAGAAGATTTGCATATATCTCTCCAGTCTTGGGGAGTTAAAAGGTTTTTTATTAAAACTTTCTAAAATAGATTTGATCCACGGGGCATGAATTTTATCCTCATGAACAGCTTGGCTTTGCTCTTTTATATGTGTAGCTGAGAGAGGGTACCAGGCTAGGGGATGTTGCCTAGTTAAATGTAAATTAACAGGGAACGTTTTTTATAGGTGGAGGTCCCTGGGTTCCAGGCCATTAGGGCTAGGGTGACTGGAGATAATAGTTTTCATGCTGAGATGAGAGTAAATGTTCCCAGTAAGTCCGAGATTAAAGATCTGTTGATCTCTGTGATTACAAAGCTGTTTTATGGCTGTGGGTGGAGGAGCCATAGGCTGGTGCAGTGATGTGGATGAGGAAGAGCTTATCTGAGCACTTTGAAGGGTCTGAGTCTTATTTGGCAGGTTTTTGCTCTCTGAAGCCAATGGAGAGTCAAGGTCTTTGTTCTCTGTAGCTAGTAAGTGGCTGGGGTGAGACTTGTAAGAGGCCTTGGGCTGGAGAGTAACTCTTGTCTAAGTCAATTGCTTTTTCTAGGGCAGTTAGGTCAGCTATTGGACAATTTCAAGGTCTTCCTCCTTATTTGAGTCTGGTCCAATTTAAGTCTTCCTGTGTTTTTTATTTTGATGGATCATTCTCAGGCTCGGGAGATTTTTCTATGCATTGCCTAATAGCTGCTATCACTGGGAGACAGAAACTAATAGCCTTCCTGGGCTCCTTTTTTTTTTTAAACAAGCCAGATAAGCAACATGGGTCCAGAAATCTGGGTCTAAGATATCTGCTGATATGACCCAAGGTGCAAATTGAAGCACCTCCTTCCAGAATCCTCAGCCTTCCTTTTGGGAGATTTAAGCCCTTGAGATTAAGTAAAACCCTAAGGGAGTTAATTTTGAAATCTCTCTGATGTGATGTTAAATTTCCCATAATTAGAATGGAAGGAGAGTAGTGTTAGAGATTTTACAGTCTCTGGGACAATCAGCTCAGATGAGCAAAAGGCCCTAATGAGCACAAGCAGTCAGGCAGAATTTACTACCTGCTGCCTGGTGATGGTGGTCTGCCTTCTGGTACTAGGTTAGAAGGGTATGCAGGAAACTCACAACTCAGAGGCCTGGGATGGTATCCAGCTCTGAGGTGGGACAGTGTCCCAGTGGTATCCTCATGCACAGGAGCGTAGGAACCACACAGCTTTGAGAGGAGGCCCCAACAGAGACATTGCAGCTCCCAGGGGAGGGTTACCCCAACTGCTGAGGAGCTCAGGAGCCTGAGACCCGCTCCTTCTCCAGCAGGTGTAGCTCCCAAGGGAGGGTTGTCTCAACCCCTGATGAGCTGAGGAACTTAGGAGCTTGAGTTCCACTCCTTTGTTTCTTTCTTCTCTTCTTCATTGCTTATTCCAAAGAGAGAGTCATAAAAGGCAGTAAATCTTTTTTAAAGAGATTTGTTGGAGGGATGAATCCAGGAGTGGCTGCCTCCACTCCCAGGAGAAGGCAACAGGAAACTGGGCAGACACAGCTTTTATATAATATTTCTTAAGGGGCAGAGCTTTTTAGGGCAGAGATTTCCAGAGTATAAATTGGTGGGATTTCAAGTCCTGAACTTGGGGAGCTCAGAAATTGGTGGGCTTTCCTGTTCAGGGATGGGTCAATTCTCTTGCTCAAGGATTGGTGGGTTTTAGTGGGAAGCTCAGGAATTGGTGAGGTCCTCTCCAGACTTTTCTCCTCAAATTAGCATAATCTGGGATGAGTCCTACTGAGGGGCTGGAGGTGACAGTTACAGAGGTCTGTGGGAGGAGCTGGGCTGCTGGAGCTTCCTCAGGCAGGGGTCTGGCCACTTTTCTGTTTTTCTGTTTTGAAGTATACTAACATTCCAAAATTTACAGAGTCCACTGTGAAGGCAGTATGCTGAAGCAGCAGGAAAGGTTGTCATCATTATGGACAGCTCCCATGACAGAGGCAGTAGGCATTCTGAGGCAGGAAAGATGTCAGTTCCCATGACAGTAGGCTGAGGCAGGAACAGTCACCATGGACAGCTCTCACTGAGGCGCAATCACTTGCTATATACCTCCATCCTGAGCTTGACTATAAAAAGGGTGCCTTGCTTTGAATTGCGACTGCTTATGTCTCCTACTTCAGAGGAGACTGCAAGTTTGGCCTGGACATAAAATAATTTTTTACCTTACAACATTTTGGTGGTTGCTTCCTGGTTCTTGACACCACAATAATATTCACTTTTCCAAAAATTTTAGGTCCGTTTGAGATGAGTTATACTTTGGAAGTGACTATATAGACCAGCATAGCCTCAAATTCATGGACATGAATTTGCCCCCAAAGTATGTGGATTAATAGCATATGCCACCATGCTTGGCAATATTAATTTTTGAAAACAATTGAATGAAAAATGTTGGCAAATACCTGAAATGACTTTAAGAGGTATTGTATTGTTCTAGTGCTCTCATGTCCCTTTTTATCTGTTATTTAATTTTGTTCTTCTGTGTGTGTGTGGTGGGGGGAAGTTGGAAGGGAAGCAAAGGTGTTTAAGAACTCTAAATAAACTAAGAACTCTAAATAAGAGTTTATTAAGAACTCTAAATAAACTAAGTTTGGTGAAAAATCTAAGCCTACAAATGCCAGGGGAAAAAAAAAAAAGAATTTTCTAGCCAGAGGTAGGAAAAACAGATGAGAAAGAGCTCCCATCTTCAATGTCCTTTATATATGTAGGCTTTATATATGTATGTATATTCTAGGCCACCAGAAGCTGTGGCCTAGATTAAAGGTGGTTCTTATCACCTCAAAAGATCCAGATTAAAGAAGGGTTTTCTCAATTCATAGGCTATAATTAGGAAAAGTCACCAAATCCAGAGAACCCAACTCTTTGGATTTTAGTTAATTCCAGATGTAGTCAGTTTGACCTTCAAGAATAGCCATCACAACACCCAAGACAGAAGAGCTGAAAATGAATTTGTTTTCCTGTGTCAGGCAAACAGAGCATGGGAGTCATTTCCAAAGCAATGATTATATTCAGCAAAGGAAACATTGACATTTTACTTAGGGAGTCTGGATACGTTCAAACATAGGCCTGCCTACTCCTAAGCATGTTAAGTTAAATCCTCTTCTAACAAGGTCACAGTGTAAAAGCAGAGATATTTAAGGGCATTCTTAGCTCAAAGTCATGCAGAAACATGTGTAAATTATGAAAATGATGGACAGAAATGACCAGAATGTCCATCTTGTACCACAAGGTCTTAGCCAAAAATCAAGTAAATGACACCATGAAAGTAGATTTCCCAGGAGCCAATGCTACCTGTTAATCATGATGTGTGACCTAACAGGTAGATGTACCAATGCCATAATTCTCACATATACAAAGGACAGAGAACACAAATTCAGAAAGCAACAAGGAAGAGTCACCTGTCAGCACTGTGAACACTGTTCTTAGAGGAACAGCTTTGCTGAACCATTCTAACCTCAGAACATGGTTGCTTTTGCCTCTGAGCAGGCTGGCTCAGAGCAAGGCCACAGCTGCTTCCCTGCAAGACCAGAGAGTTCATTTTAAGTTGTCCTGACTGCTGTCTGTGTCAGGGCTGGGACATCACCAAATAGAATCTTATTTTTTTAGCTTTATTTTTATCTTATATATGTGTGTTTTTGCCTGCATGTGTCTGTGTACATACCATCAGAGGCCAGAAGAAGGCAGGATATGCCTGGGACTGGAGTTATAGCAAATGGTGAGCTTCCATATGGTGCCCACCCCAGGTTTGTGTTTCAGAGATACTTATTTCTTATGTCTGGGTTTATGTCTGGCTCTGAAAAAAACACATTTTTAAGAACCTACATTTAGAAGTTCAGGCCTGTCATTTTTATGACCTAAGATCTTGTATGAACCAACTATTTAATCTCTTCCAGATTTCCTCATTATTTTGAAATTATTTCAGATTTTGTAATTTGAAACAAGAGTTTTTCTTGACATTCTTTTTTTTAGGGCCTTATTTTATTGCTTAGTTGGCCTAGAACTCATTGTATACACTAGGCTGGACTTAAACTCACGGAGACCTGCCTGACTCTGCCTCCTGAATTCCCAGATTCCTAACAGTAGAAGAAATAATATTCTAGTTATATATAAGCAATAAGAATATATCATAATATGGGCTTGAAAGTTCCTATCTTGGAATACTTGAGAGTTGGAAGCCATTTTCTTTTTTCAGGAAAACACCACATAAAATACTTCTAAAAACATGTTATCAACACACTATTCCAGGACAGCTCTCAATTAACATCATAAGAGAATCATTCTTAATTTTTCTTTTATTGAAAATATTTTCAATATAATATATTCTGATTACAGTCCTACCCCCACTCCTCCCAGCTCTTCCCTACCTCTCCTCCCATCCAGATCCACCACCATTCTGTCTCTCACTAGCAAACAAACAGGCATCTAAGGTATATTAATAAAAATAAGGTAAAATAAAAATAAATAAGTTGGAATAAGACAAAACAAACAAAAGGAAGAGAGCTAAATAAAAGGCACAAGAAACATACATACGTAGACACAGAGACACACTCATTCTTACACTCAGGAATCCCATAAAAACACAAAACTAGAAGCCATAATAGAACAAAAATCTGTAGGGAAACAAATAAATAAGTTGTTGTTGTTGTTTTAAGCCCTGATACAACATCATGAGACGAGGAACCTCCAAATATATCAATTTGTTTTCTTTCTGTTGGCGATCTACTGATAGGCATACAGTCTACCCTTAAAGAGTATTTTATTTACCCAGTGAGATGTCTTTGGAGAAAACTAATTCTTCCTTTGCAAGTAGTTATCAACTGGAGACAGCTCTTAGGGATGGAGGCACGTGTTCACTTCACCTTTCAACTCTAGGAGCACATCTGGTGCAGACCATGCTGGCCATGTGTAGCTGCCGCAGTCTCTGTGACTTTGTATGTGTGTGGGTCCTACTGTGTTTAGAAGGCCCTGTTTCGTTGCTGTCCTCTATCACCTCTAGCTTTTACACTCTTTCCATCTCCTTTCCACAGGGTTCCCTGAACCCTGAGGTGGGGGGATTTGAAGTATACACCCTTTAGAGATGAGTGTTCTGAAGTCTCTCACTCAGTATTGTCTGGCTGTGGGACTCTGTATTTATTCCAATCTGCTATAGGAGGAAGCTTCTGTGATTACGGCTGAGCTAGACACAAATCTGAATATAGAAGAATGTCATTTTATTGCTATGTTCCTTTTTTAGAACAGTAGTATTGTTATGCCATGATCACAAGACCCTCAGAGACTACCAGGAGATGACTGATGCAAAAGCAAGAGAGCTTTATTATGAGAGTAATCGAACTTGAGACCCAAGTCTCACTGATGCAGCAGTAGAGAAGTGGGACCCTGAGTGAACAGGGTTTTCAAAGGGAAAAACTGCAAGCAGGGGTTTTCATGACAGCGAGCAGGGGGGTTCATGCCTTGACGTTACGGGATTGGGTAAAAGTCATAGGGGCGAGGTGACCCTCTACCTGAGACACATAATCACAATTGCCATTCTAAACTACATCTGGGAAGTTGGGGAGAATTTTTCCAACTATTTCTCATTGATTGTTGCCAGGGAGATTGTTTCTGTTTTCTACCAAGTATTCTGCGATATTTCCTGGAGGCTGTTGCTAGGAGAGTTAACTTTGTTTTCTGCCAAGTGCACATTCTGTGATATTTCCTGGTACCTGAGTTCAGCTCCTGGTCAAGATGGCTTCTCATTTCAAAATGGAGTCACCCATGCTAACTTAAACTCTTCAGTATTTGGTTTTACCCCAAGGTCCCTGGGCTATCTATCTATCTCAGGTTCTTGGTCACCCAAGCCATATTGAGTATGGATTCCATCTCATGGAGTGGGCCTTAAATCAAATCAGACATTGGTTGAAAGTTATTATGCCAGAAAATCCCCACTGTTCTTGAAAAGACAACAAAGCACACACCCAAGAACCTGGTTCAAAACAGAATTATATATAGTTGTTCTGGGGATTATTTCAGCAGAATTGCTAGTCTCAACAGACAACAGAAAAAATGAGTTTTCGCATTTTGATCTGGTTCACATGAGATTGGATTTCTAACTTAGAAGCTTGGAGGTCACTATTATCCAGTAATTAATAGTTACATTTGTGGCTCAAGAAGACACTACCATAAGAAAACAGAACGGAAGAGGTCTTTATCCATAGAAAACAGAGAACTTTAAGCATCTGTACAGAACATGAACAAGGCAAGTGTTTGCAACACTCAGACTTACAAAGCAGCCTAAGATAAACTTGGCCATGGAGACAGACTCCTAGGTAAATAAAGTTACATGGGAGTGAGAACTGTATTCTTCCACTCATAAGCCTCACTATTTTCAGTCACACTGCTAAAAAATAAAGACACAGTACTGATATAATGATTAGCATTTAAAAATTAAAAATACTGAGGCATGTTATAAAAATTGGGGCAGTGAGATGGCTTAGCAGATACAAATGCTTACCCCCAAGCCTGATGACTTCAGTTTAATCTCTAGGACTAGCATGCTGGAAGCAAAAACCAACTCTTGCAAGATGTCCTGTGGCCTACACACACAAATAAACAAATGTAATTAAAAAGAGGGCTGGAGAGATGAGATGGCTCAGAGCTAAAGTGCCAGCCCTTCCTGGTTCTCTTCCAGAGGACACTGTTCAGTTCCCAGCACCTACCAGATGTTTAACTAACACTAATTTCAGTTTCAGGGGATCTAACATCCACCACTAGCTTCCACAGACACATGAACATACCTACACCTACACACACACACACCTACAGACACACACACACACACACACACACACACACACACACACACACAATCATTATGAAGGAATGGCTGGAGAAATGGCTCAGAGGTTATAGTGCACTGGCTGCTCTTCCAGAGGTCCTTGAGTTCAATTCCCAGCAACCACATGGTGGCTCACAACCAGCTATTAACTGTATTCTCATGGCCTCTGATGCCTTCTTTTGTGATAATTATCTTTAAAGGTGCTAATCAGGGTTAACTATGGAAAGCTACACAAAATATTCCTTAAATGTCAGAATAAGTCCCTGAAATGGTCTTTAAAAAAAAAAACAAAAACAAACAACAACAATAAAAGACACACATACAAAACAGGCATAGTGGCACACACCTGAGATCCTAGCACTGGGAGGTAGAGGCAGAAGAGTCAAAGCCAGCTACAGCTACATATCCACTTTGAGGCCAGCCTAAGGTTCAGGAGACCCTGCCTCCTCCCCCAACACACACACACACACAAAAAACAACAACAATTTTGTACTCTACTATGTAAAATGTTATTATTAATGAGGTGGTCTTTATTTTTATAAAGACAAAGCTTCAAATCTGGAATGTAACTTTGCATGTAACACTTTCCCTGGTGGAAAAGGATTCTTTTATTTATTTTCTATTTATTTATTTTTATTTATTTTTTTATTTTTGAAGACCGTTCTCTCTATTATAGCCCTGGCTATCCTAGAATTCACTAGGATAGCCTAAAATCCACAGAGATCCATCTGCCTCTGTCTCCAGAGAGCTGGAATGAAAAGTGAGCCACCAAGCGCAGCCTTCCTTGCTTATTCAACTTACAAGGAGTACAGTTCTTCATGACAGGGCCAACCACACTTGCTATGTTCATTATTCCTCGCTCCCTCAACTGTTCTCTTCTCAGCCAAGATTTATGTACCCAACTTCTGAAAGTTTTTGCAGCCTCATTACACAAATATGAGTGTTCTCCCACAGAGACTGTCTGATTTCTCATTTGAGGTCTCTGGAACACCAGCTCCTGTGAAAGAACCTAACGTTCACTTCATTACCAGGTATCCACCTTGTGAGTTTTCCGTTGTATACAAAGACCTGAATTCCAACTAAAGGATTTCCCACATTCAGGGCATGACCAGGGGTTTTGATCTGTATGAACTCTCTGGTGTTCACTGAGAGAGGACTTCTGAGTGAAAGCTTTCCCCAGTTCACTACAATTATGAGGCTTCTCTCAGAATGTATTTTCTGGAGTAGTTGAAGGGATGCCTTCCTGGGATAAGCTTTCTCACACTCATTGCATTCATATGGCTTCCCCGTTGAATGAGTTCTCTGCTGTGTAATTAACTGAGCTTTTCCACAGAAGGTTCACTTACATCAGCTACTTTCAGAGGGTCTCTCTCCTGTGTGTGTTCTCCTGTGTACAAGATATGACTTGCTGCTGAAAGATTTTCCACTCTCACTGCCACCATATGCTTTCTCCCCTGCACGAGCCTGCCAATGAGCAGTGAGCTGCTTCTTTTAGCCAAAGGCTTTGCCACCCTGACTGCACTGTTAAGGATTTTTTTCCAGTGTAAACTCCCTGGTGTTCAGAGAGCTGTGTTTTCACATTGAAGGCTTTCCCACAATCACTGCATTGATAAGGTTTCTCCCCTGTGTGCATTCTGAGGTGAACAAGAAGGTAAGATTTATTCCTAAATGCCTTCCAACATTCATTGCATTTGAGGTTTTACCCCTGTGTGAGTTCTCTTATGTACAACAAATGAGGACTTCAAACTAAATGCTTTCCCACATTCACAGCATTCATAGGTTTTGCTCCTGTGTGACTTCTCTGGTGTAAAATAAGCTGATATTTCCAACTGTAGGCTTTCCACATTCACTGCAACAATGGGGCTTCCCTCCTGGGTGAACAATGAGCTGTGACCTAAAACAGAAAACTTTCCCACATTCGCTACATGAGTGGGGTTTTACTCCTGTGTGAACTATCTGATGAGCATTAAGGTTTGCTTTGGCACTGAAGGCTCTTTCACATTTTGTCTATTTGTATGCTCCCTCCCTGTGTGAATTCTGAGATGTGCAATAAGCTGTGATTTACAACAAAAAGCTTTCCCACATTCATTACACACACTGTTCTTTTCCTAAGCTATGATGTCTTTGATGCTTAAAAAAAAAAATGATTCCTCATAACTATGAAATCGATCAGGATTCCTTCTTAGGGCAATTTTGCTTGAACTCAAGTTTTGTACCACCTTTGTCCCAAGTGTGTCACAGTTATGGAGTCTCTGCCTTGAAGAAACATGGGTTCTGTTCATAAAAAGCTTTTCCAACACATTACAAGTATAGCTTCTCTGAACATTTCCATCTTGACTTTTCTGGTACCATTCTTTCCAGCCTTCCAGAAAGAAAACAAAACAGTTCCCGATTTCTGACACAGAACGAAAGATCTGAAGAAGCATGCAGGGGCTGAGGTGCATATAACTGATGGTTGGTTCATTTTGGATGCATGTAGGCCTGGATTAGACCACCAGTGTAACTGGGAGATGGGGAGAATCTTGTCCCTTTAGTAAGAAGCAGTCACAACACTGCTTCAAGAGAAATATGCGCAAAGCATGGAGGTAATGGAAATACACTAAGCCAAACAAAAACAATATCCTCCTGGTAATGAACTGGTCATGATGAAAATCATTTTTAAAAGAGTTCTTTTGTGTGTGTTGGGGGGGGTGTTGAGACCGGATTTTTCTGTGTAATCCTGGATGTCCTGGAACTCTCTGTAGACCAGGCTGGCCTTGAACCCACAGAGACCTATCTGCCTGCCTCTGCCTCCTAAATACTGGGTTTAAAAGCATGTGCCACTATCACTGCCAGGCTATGAAAAGAGTTCTTAACAAACATACTTGCAAGGCAGGGGCAGGCAAATCTGTGAGTTCAAGGCCATCCTGGGCTATATATTGAGAACCTATCTCAAAAACAATACTCCCTGTCCCCAAACAAAAGAACTTAAAAAAAACAAACAAACAAAAAAAAAAACCTTGCTGGCAAGATGGTACAGTGAGTAAAGGGGCTTTCTACCCTAGTCTAGTAACCTACTTCAGTCCCGAGAATGCGTATGATGGAAGGAAAGAACTGACTTCCACAAGTTGTCCTCTGACCTCTACACTCATGCAGTGGCACAATACAGCACTCCCTGACCCAGAAATATATATTTTTAAATACAATATAAATGTTTGCATTTGAATTTTAGTGCCCCCAAATTTTATTTAGTTAAAGAGTGAACTACAGCATACAGAGTAAATACAAGACATTTAGAGCTAGTGACAATAAGACATCAAAAAGAATGAACTGAAGCTGGGAATGGTGGCACAAGCCTTTAATCCCAGTACTTGGGAGGCAGAGGTAGGCAGATTTATGAGTTCGAGGCCAGCCTGGTCTATAGGGAGAGTTCCAGGATAGCAAAAAAAAAAAAAACCTGGGTGAGAAAAGCAAAACAAAACAAAACAAACAACAATAACAACAACAACAACAAAAAAAAAAAACCTGGGAGGTCAGATATACACATACCTAAAATAACAGCACTTAGGAGTAGTGGTAGGAAAATATGGAATTTGAACCCAGCATGTACTATACAACACACACACACACACACACCAAATAAAAGAAAAGGAGAAAACTAAGAGGAGAATGAGTAATCCACGAAAATTATTACTCCAAGCAGAGTTCCCAACAGGTAGATATGCTTGGTATGGTTTGGGGTAAAGTAGGTGCACAACCCACTGAACAAGCAAAATAAAGGCAGAAAACAAGCTATACTAGGCCAGAGCAAAAAGTTTCTGCTTTAAAATGTGCTTGATTAGAGAGGGTCCTAATTATTGTGCTTTTAAAAACATGAGCTTGGTTGCTATACAAAAAAATAAGTAAGAAAAGAATAGAGCTTGGCCTGATGTAACAGGCCTGCTACTATTCCAATGGCTACATGGAAGATGAGCCAGAATTTCAACATCAAGGCCCGATTAGTACAGCATGGTCTCAAAATAAAAGGAAAAGGGGATGAGGGTGTAGCTCAGGGATAGACTGCTGGCTCAGCAAGCACGAGGGCCTTTGTGTGATGCCCAGCACCACAGGATTAAATAAACAAGAACAGAGACACATTAGAAAGCTCTTGTAGTAACCCCACATGAAATGGTTATTAGGCTCTACCTCGAGAGTGGAGGGCTCTAGAATTTACCGGAAAAAGAACTGGGTGAGGCTGGTTTGGAGCTGAGAGAAGAAGGAAGCAGCAGTGTAAACTACAAAGTATTGCTGCTCTTCCAAAGAAATTCCCTGAAGGGAAATGAAAGGCTGGATAGGCCGGTTAGCAGTTAACTACTCCATCAGAGTACCAGAGTTAAGATCCTAGCACCCGGGAGGGTGCTGAGGTGCAGACCTGTAATCCAGCTCTTGGGGAGGAAGAGGCGGGCGGAGCCCTGTGAGTTTGCCAGCCATAGGTTCCATACCAGCCAGAGCTACGTTGTAAGACCCTGTCTCAAAAGGATAACAAAATTTATCATCGTGTTGACAACACCTGCCTCAGCACGCAAAAGCCGCTAAATGAATAAACATTTTCAAAACAAGGGGGAAATGTGGGAGTGAGGTCCTAAGAGTCTTTATAGAGTCAAGTGCTGGATGACCTCCTTCAAAAGAATTTCCTTCAGACCTGCACGTGACAACAGAGTCCAAGTAAACGGACACGAGTTTCTGGAGGCCCAGAAGCCTAGGTGTGACTGAAGGGGTGAACTCGACCACCTACTATGTTCAATCAGCTTTATAAAAGTGACCCTATGAGATTAAGAAGAAAACAGCATCACAGAGATGAAATCTTCTGGGAAGTGTTTCCTGAGAGTCAGCACATGGAATCTGTGTTGCATACATGGCCAAGATTGTACTTGTGCCAGCAGCTGAACTTGGTCGTGTAAGAGTTATTCATGATTTGAAGGCATGAAGGGCTGAGCAGCTGGGGCTTGGCACTGTATGGCAGTTCCTCAAGAGAGCCAAGAGAGGCTATTAGTAAACTGCAGTCCAGTTGCCGAAGACCCCAGCATTTTAGAGATACCAGGACCATGGTATCACAAAGAACACCAGAAGTAGTTAAGATAATCCAGAAGATCATGAGTGAATTCCAAATAATTAGACATAAAGTTGTCTACACTTTTGGAGTTTGGTTTTGCTTTTTTCAGAATGTAAGTATGCCCTGGTTCTTTCCTCTTGAGGTTAAGAAAGTATTTAATTTATTTTGGATTTTACCAGAGCCCACAGCTGAGAGACTTTTTTAGAGACTGAAATTTTAAATGTTTGAATTTTTAAAGGCTAGGGTTTAAAAAAAATTGGAATGTTTATATTGTAATGTTGCTGTTAATGTGTGATTGCAAGGAAGAACAAGAATGGAAAGGTTATGGCTTAACAATGATGTGTTTGTGTGTCAAGGGTCAGTTGTGTTGTGTAGTTTTATGTCAACTTGACATAAGCTGGAGTTATCTGAAAGGAGGGAACCTCAGTTGAGAAACTGCCTCTGTTAGATCTGACTGTAAGGCATTTCCGAGCCCATTGTGGGTGGTGCAGTCCCTGGCTAGTGGTCCTGGCTTCTATATGAAAGAGGCTGAACAAACTATATGAAGCAGGTCAGTAAGCAGCAAGACTACATGGCCTCTGCATCAGCTTCTGTCTCCGAATTCCAACCTCACTCGAGTTCCTGTCCTTACTTCCTTCGGTGATGAATGTTAATTTAGAAGTGTGAGCTGAATAAACCCTTTCCTCCCCTCCAAAAATAAATAAATAAATAAAAGCAACCCTATTTACCCTGCATGAAGCCGATGATGGTCTGACAGCCATGGGTTCTAGGCACAGCCTTCGTTCTTACAGCTACAGGAAAAACAAAACCAAACAAAAATCCACGAGATGTCTGAAGAAGAATTCTAGTCTCTTCTTAACCCTGAAGAGCAGGGTCACTGGACAACCAGGCTCCACCCAGCCCATCCCGCACTGGGCCAGTATACAGGCACATTGCAGACTGGCCATGCATGGACTCAGGAGCCAGCCTGCACCAGTTAGCTCCTGACACTCCCATCCCCACCTCCCTTGACCCCTGGAGCCACATTCTGCAGAAGGGCAGCCGAGCACAAAGAAGCACATCATTCTTTCACTGGACTGAAAGAAACCTCATTTTGCCCAGTGTCCTCCTAAGAGACTAGCCCATAAAGGCTGAAGAAGAGCCAGCCTGTTTGTTCACTAAAGCCTTTAAGCCCCAGCATTCAGGAGATAGAAG
>NW_026596233.1:0-28240 GCF_907164565.1 Psammomys obesus | reverse complement strand
GGAAAGAGTTAGGATGAGTGTACTCAATCCCAGATCCCGGGCTCAGATCTCTCTGCCAGAAGCAGCCTAGCGGTAGAATCTATGTTTGCTGATCCCAAGAGAGTACCCGGTAGGGTTGAGTGTCCTCAGATCCAGAGCTTGGGTTTCTCTGCTAGGGGCTGCTGGGTGAGCTCGAGAGAGGGTGTTGTGTCCTTGGCAGGCTGCCTCTCTGTCCTTCCCCTCTGAACTTCTCCTCTGCTAGGGTAAGCTTATTGTCCTTCCCCTCTGACCTTCTCCTCTGCTAGGGTAAGCTTATGGCGGTGCTCTCAGGGGAGTGCCAGCAGGGGTTGGGGCTTCTCAGTCGGATCCTGAGCCCTGAGCCATCGTTTCTCTGCCAGGGGTCGGGGGGGGCGCCAGTGATAGAACTTGCTGCTAGACCTTATTGCGCTGGACCCAGGATAATCTCAGGACGTGTAGAATGACCACAGTCCCAGATCCCGAGCTGTAGTTTGTTTGCTAGGAGCGGCCATCAGCACTGGCGTTCCGGCACTGTGAAGCCGCTTTGTGCCTCTTTATCCTTCTGCTCAGCTGTGGCAGGGTTATGGTGGCATTTGGGGGAGTGCCCGAAAGGATTGGGTTTTCTCAGCCCCGATCTCGGGTTGGGGTACAGACAATGTGGTCTGTGGCAGATTCTGCTGGATGCCTCCTTCCTCCTCCGAAGAGGGAGTAGGGATTTTGAGCTGGGTGGGCAGCTGCAATCCGTGCGTGGCGGGAGCTCAATTGTGATGGCGGCAGGTACCCGTGGTCAGAGAGACCTTCCAGGGAAAGACTGGGTGACCCGTGAGCTGTCTGGCAACTTTGCTTCCCCGTGGGGTTTTTTGCGACTGGGACTCTCAGCCTCAGGCACCCTTGTGCCCACCAATCAGCCTGGGAAAGTGATAGGGACAAGCAGGCTTGCAGCACCAGCCTGGAGACCCAAAGCCCACGTTAGCTGGGTTCTCTTCTGGGTTCTGGCTGGGCAGCCCAGAGTGGACCCGACCGCTTCCCACACCGTGGGAGCCTCCCCTCACCTGGGAAACACGATCGATCGCTGTTGTTTTAGGGCTCAGAGTTCAGTCTCCTGGTGGCTGCACGGAGTGTGTTATCCCGCTTCTCAGACATGGTGTTCTCCCGGTGCCTACATCTTGCCCCCCCCAGTTTATTCACTTTGTATCTCCCCATAAGTCCCTCCCTCCTCTCCTCCAGGTCCCATCCTCCCTCCCCCTTGCTCACGCCTGCCCCTCTCCAAGTCCACTGATAGGGGAGGTTCTCCTCTCCTTCCTTCTGATCTTAGTCTATCAGATCATATCAGGAATGGCTGCATTGTCACGTTCTGTGTCCTGGTAAGGCTGCTCTCCACTCAGGGGGAGGTGATCAAAAAGCAGGCCATTCAGATTATGTCAGATGCAGTCCCTCTTCCCATTACTATGTAACCCACTTAGACACTAAGCTGCCATGGACTACATCTGTGCAGGTGTTCTAGGTTATCTCCATGCCTGGTACTTCGTTGGAGTATGAGTCTCTGGGAAGACTCCTGCATTCAAATTTTTTGGTTCTGTTGCTCTCCTTGTGGGGTTCCTGTCCTCTCCAGATCTTACTATTTCCTACTTCTTACATAAGATTCTCTGCACTTTGTCAACAGTTGGCCATAAGTCTCAGCATTTGCTTTGATAGTCTGCAGGGAAGAGCCTTTCAGAGGCCCTGTGTGGCAGGTTCCTAGGTTGTTTCCTGTTTTCTTCTTCTTCTGATATCCATCCTCTTTGCCTTTCAGGATGGGGATTGAGCGTTTTACTCAGGGTCCTCTCTCTTGATTAGATTCTTTAGATGTACAGATTTTAGTAGGTTTATCCAATGTTATATGCCTATATGAGTAAGGATATACCGTGTGTGTCTTTCTGCTTTTGGGACAGCTCACTCATGATGATACTTTCCAGGTCCCACCATTTACCTGCAAATTTCATGATTTCCTTGTTTTTCATTGCAGAGTAATACTCCATTGTGTAGATGTACCACAATTTCTGCATCCATTCTTCAGTTGAGGGGCATCTGGGCTGTTTCCAGCTTCTGGCTATTACAAATAAAGCTTCTACAAACATGGTTGAGCAAATGTCCTTATTGTATACTTGAGCCCCTTTTGGATATATGCCTAGGAGTGGTATGGCTGGATCTTGAGGAAGCGCTATTCCTATTTGTCTGAGAAAGCACCAGATTGATTTCCGGAGTGGTGTAAGAGTTTACATTTTCATCAGCAGTGGAGGAGGTTTCCCCTTTCTCCACAACCTCTCCAGAATGTGTTGTCACTTGAGTTTTTCATCTTGGCCATTCTGATTTGTATAAAGTGAAAGCTCAATGTCTTTTTGATTTGCATTTCCCTAATGGCTAATGACATTGAACATTTCTTTAAGTGTTTCTCTGCCATTCAATATTCCTCTACAGAGAGTTCTCTGTTTAGCTCTGTTCATTCAAGCAACTGAATGGCTCACATAAAAAATGTAGAAAAAGAAGAAGCAGACACACCAAAAAGAGTAGACAGCTGGAAATAATCAAATTCAGGGCTGAAATCAATCAATTAGAAACAAATAAAACAATTCAAAGAATCAATGAAACCAAGAGCTGGTTCTTTGAGAAAATCAACAAGATAGACAAACCCTTAGCCAAGCTAACTAAAAGGCAGAGAGACACCATCCAAATCAACAAAATCAGAAACAAAAAGGGGGATATAACTTCAAACACTGAGGAAATCCACACAATCATTAGGACTTACTTCAAAAGTATATATGCTACAAAATTTGAAAATCTAAATGGAATGGACAATTTTCTTGATTGATGCTACTTAACAAAGCTGAGTCAGGATCAGGTAAATCAATTAAATAGTCCTATATCCCCCAAGGATATAGAAGTGGTATCGAAAGTTTTCCATCCAAAAAAAGCCAGGACCAGATGGTTTCTGCGCAGAATTGTACCAGACCTTCAAAGAAGAGCTAACTCCAGTTCTCTTCAAACTATTCCACAAATTAGAAACAGAAGGAACATTACCAAACTCATACTATGAAGCCACAGTCACCTTGGTACGTAAACCTCATAAAAACCCAACCAAAAAAGAGAATTTCAGGCCAGTTTCCCTCATTAACATTGATGCAAAAATACTTGCAAACCGAATCCAAGAACACTTCAAAGATATCATCCACTATGACAAAGTAGGCTTCATCCCAGGCATGCAGGGGTGGTTCAATATACAGAAATACATCAATGTAATCCACCATATTTACAAACTGAAAGAAAAAAAACCACTTGATAATCTTCCTAGATGCTGAAAAAGCATTTGACCAAATCCAACATCCCTTCATGTTAAATATTGGAGAGATCAGGGATACAAGGCACATATCTAAACATAATCAAGCCTATATACAGCAAACCTATGGCCAACATCAAACTGAACGGATAGAAACTTAAAGCACTCCCACTGAAATCAGGGACAAGTCTTCCCACTCTCTCCATATCTCTTCAACATAATTCTGGAAGTCCTTGCTAGAGTAATAAGACAATTGAAGGAGATAAAGGAAATACAGATTGGAAAGGAAGAAGTCAAAGTATCACTATTTGCAGATGATATGACAGTATAAGTGACTGACCCCAAAAACTCTACCAGGGAACTCCTACAGCTGATAAACACCTTCAGCTAAGTGGCTGGATACAAAATTAACTCAAAAAAAATCAATATTCCTCCTTTATACAAAAGACAAAAGGGCTGAGAAAGAAATTAGGGGAACAACAGAAAAAAAACCTTTCACAATAGTCCCACAGGACATAAAGTAACTTGTTTTGACTCTAATCAAGCAAGTAAAAACTTGTATGAAAAAACTTCCTAGTCCCTGAAGAAAGAAACAGAAGAAGATATCAGAAGATGGGAAGATCTCCCATGCTCATGGACAGGCAGGATTAGCATAGTAAAAAATGGCCATCTTACCAAAAGCAATCTACAGATTCAATGCAATCCCCATCAAATTATCAACACAATTCTTTACAGGCCTTGAAAGAACAATTCTCAACTTCATATGGAATAACAAGAAACCCACAATTGCTAAAACAATACTCTATAATAAAAGATCTTCTGGAGGTATCTCCATCCCTGATCTTAAGCTATATTATAGAGCAACAGTTATAAAATCTGCATGGTATTGGCATAGAAACAGAATGGTTTATTAATGGAACTGAACAGAGGACTCAGAAATAAACCTACACACTTATGGACTTCTGGACTTTCACAAAGATGCCAAAACCACACAATGGAAAAAAGTTAACATCTTCAACAAATGGTGCTGGTCTAACTGGATGTCGACATGTAGAAAAATGCAAATCGATCCATAATTATTACCCTGCCCAAAACTAAAGTCCAAGTGGATCAAAGACCTCAATATAAATCCATACACATTAAATCGGTTAGAAAAAAAAGTGTGGAAAATCCTTGAGCTCATTGGCACAGGAGACAACTTCCTGAACAGAACACCAACAGCACAGGCTCTGAGAGCAACAATCAATAAATGGGACCTCATGAACCTAAAAATCTTCTGTAAAGCAAAGGACACGGTCATCAAAACAAAATGACTGTCTACAGTTTGGGAAAGAATCAACAACCCTTTATCTGACAGAGGGCTAATATCTAGCATATATAAAGAACTAAAGAAGCTGAAAAGCAGCAAACCAAGCATTTCTTTAAGTTTATCTGCCATTTGATGTTCCTCTTTTGAGAATTCTGTGTTTAGCTCTGTACCCCATTTTTTGATTGGGTTACTTGATATGTTGCTGTTTAACTTCTTAAGTTCTTTATATAGTCTGGATATTCACACTCTGTCAGCTATAGTGTTGGTGAAGATCCTTTCCTAATGTGTAGGCAGTTATTTTGTTCTGATTGACAATGTCCTTTGATTTATAGAATCTTTACAGTTTCATGAAAAGCTTATTTATTTATTTATTTATTTATTTATTTATTTATCTATTTATTTATTTATTTATTTATTTATTTTTGATCTTAGAGCCTGTGCTGGGGTGTTCTGTTCAGTAAGTTGTCTCCTGTGCCAATGATTTCAAGGCTCTTCTCCATTTTATCTTCTAAAAGGTTTAGTGTGTCCATTTTTATATTGAAGTCTTTGATCCACTTGGATTTTAGTTTTGTGCAGTGTGATAAGTATGGATCTATTTGCATTTTGCTACATGTAGACATACAGCTAGTCCAGCGCCATTTGTTGAAGATGCTATCTTTTTTTCATTGTATGGTTTTGGTATCTTTATCAAAACTCAGGTGTCCGTAAGTGTGTGGGTTTATTTCTGGGTCTTCTATTTGGTTCTATTGATCCACCATTCTATTTCTATTCCAGGACCATGCAGTTTTTATAACTGTTACTCTATATTACAGCTTGAGATCAGGGATTGAGATAACTCCAGAAGATCTTTTATTGTAGAGGATTATTTTAGCGATTCTGAGTTTGTTGTTATTCCATATGAGGTTGAGAATTTTTCTTCCAATGTCTGTATAGAATTGTGTTGGTAATTTGATGGGAATTGCATTGAATCTGTAGATTGCTTTTGGTAAGGTGGCCATTTTTCTATGTTAATCCTGCCAAGCCATGAGCATGGGAGATCTTTCCATCTTCTGATATCTTCTTCTATTTCTTTTTTCAGAAACTGGAAATTTTTTTATACAAGTCTTTGACTTGCTTGGTTAGAGTTACCCCATGGTACTTTATGTCCTTTGTGGCTATTGTGAAGGGTGTTTTTTTCCCCTAATTTCTTTCTCATCCCTTTTGTCTGTTGTAAACATGATGGCTACTGATATTTTTGAGTTAATTTTGTATCCAGCCACTTTGCTGAAGGTTTTTTTTTCAGCTGTAGGAGTTCCCTGGAGTACCCTGGGTTCTTCAACAAAGCAACCTGAGCAAGCCCTGAGGAGGAATCCAGTAAGCAGCACTCCTCCATGGCCTCTGCTCAGCTTCTGTCTCTGGGTTCCTTCTCTGTTTGAGTACCAGCCCTGACTTCCCTCAGTAATGGACTGTTATCTGGAAGTGTAAGAAGAATAAAATTTCCCATCCTTTACGTTGCTTTTGGGCATGATGTTTTATCACAGCAATAGTAATCCAAATAAGACATACCCTTTGCCTTCTTCTTTCTCTCTGTTCCATGGTTCATTGACCAGAAGTTTCCTTCCCTCATCTATTTCCCCTTCTATAAACTAACCACAAGTGTGTTCATGTTTATATAATTATGTTAAAACTATTAGATTTATAAATTAGAGGGTACATGTAATCATTTTGTTTCTAAGTCATATGTCCACCTCTGCCTCTTCCTCGTGGGTCACATACCACTTTGACTTTGCCAGTCTGCTTTCAAATGTAGGGACCTCGAAACATCCCTCTATACTAAAGATTGTGTGTTGATAGACTTTGCCTTCAGGATTTTATCTCATATTTATGGGTAAATTTAACATTTATGAAGGAGAAATCCACGGCCCAATTTAAACAATATGCTATCTAATGCCATTTATGTATTCACTAAACCAAACTGATCAACTGCTTTTGGAGGCCATGGACACAGGAGGGCATAACAGCATTGTAGATGAAATACAATTGTTCATGCTTTATGTGTGTCTTTTTACAGTTATAATACATTCCTGATGGATTCTCTCTTTTTATTAGTTATTTTTCTATTTTTGTGATAAACAACGTGTGACCAAAGCAACTTTTTTGTTCATCACTCTTTTTAATTTTTTATTTTTATTTATTAGAATTTATTTACTTTGAATACCAGGTGTCTGTCCCTCCCTCATCTCTTTTCAATCCCACCCTTCCTTCCTCTTCCAATCCTACCCTCCCTTCCTCTTCTCCCCCTATGCTCCTCCTGTAGTCCACTGATAGGGGAATACCTCCTCTCCTTCTGTCTGACCCTAGCTTATCAGGTTTCATCAGGCTTGGCTGCATTTTCTTCCTCTGTGGTCTGGCAAGACTACACCCATACACTCATGCCAGAGAGAGCCCCTGATGCCCTTACTAGGGAATCTACTTGGAGACTGAGTCTATGGGCTATATCTGAGCAAGGGTGTTTGGTCGTCTCTAAGCAATGGTTCTAGGTTGGTGTATCAGTCTCTGCAGAGTCCCCAGAGTCCAGCTTTTGGCTCTGTTGGTCTTCTCTAAAGCAACTTAAAAAAGAGAGTTCATTGGAGCTTTCAGAGATTTAGAATCCATGAAAGCAGAATAAAGGCAGTATGCTGCAGACCTAGTAGTAGCTGGAGCAGAACTCAGGGCTCAAGGTCAAACTCTATGTATATATTTAGATATGTATGTATGTATATGTACCATGTGTGTTCCATAAGTGAAATTATAGATGGCTGAGAGTCATAAAACAATTGCTTGGAATCAAACGTGAGTCCTTTACAAGAGAAGCAAATGTTCTTAATTACTAACTTGATTCTCTACCCCCAAAACTTTCTGTTTTAATGTTTATCCTCCTTTATATTCTCCATCTTTCTGTCCTCTCCACATTTCCAATCCCTCTCCAATACAGAATTCCCTCTTCTCTTCATCCTCTCATTTCTTCCTTTTTTCTCACTTCCTCTTCTCCTTCCCCATCTTTCTTCCCTTAATTATTTTTTATTTTGCTCTTGTAGTGTTAACTTATTTTTTAATTAATTAATTAACTAATTAATTTATTTATTACAATATTTTGTATTTATTTATTATTATTAATATTTATTTTATTATTATTAAATATTATTAAAATTTATTTATTACAATATTTTGTATTTATTTATTATTATTAATAAATATTATAATATTTATTAATACAATATTTTGTATCCCCACATTAGCTGCCTAGTTAGTTTACTCCTAATCCCACCCATCATTCCTCTTCTCCCCCTATGCCCTTTCCCTAGTCCCCTGATAGGGGAGGATGTCCTACCCTTCTATCTGACCCTAGCCTACCAGGTCTCATCAAGGCTGGCTGCATCATCTTTCTCTGTGGCATGGAAAGGTTAGTACTCCCCAGGGGGATTTGATCAAAGACCTTGCCACTGAGTTCATGTCAGAGACATCCCCTCTTCTCATTATTAGGGAACCCACTTGGAGACTGAGTAGCCTATGGGCTTCCTCTGAGCAAGGGTTCTAGGTCCTCTCCATGCATAGTCCTTGGTTAGATTATTGGTTTCCGCATGACCCTTTGGGCACTGGGTTTTGGCTCTGTTGGTCTCCTTGGATTTCCTGTCCCTTCCACATCTTTCTGTCTTCCTCTTCTTCCATAATGTTTCTGGCACTCTGCCCTAAGTTTAACTATGAGTCGCAGTGTCTCCTTCGGACCATGAGATTTTACCTCACACCTATCAGAATGGCTAAGATCAAAAACTCAAGGCATGATGTATGTTGGAGAGGTTGTGGAGAAAGGGGAACCCTCCTTTATCGCTGGTGGGAATGTAACCACGTACAAACACCTTGGAAATTAATCTTGTGCTTTCTCAGAAAATTAGGAATAGCATTACCTCAAGGCCCATCTATAGCACTCCTTGGCATTACCGAAAAGATGCTCCACCAGTCAATAAGGACATTTGCTCAACTATGTTCATAGTAGCTATATTTGTAATAGCCATAATCCGGATTCAACCTAGATGTTCCTCAATGGAGGAATGGATACAGAAATTGTGGTATATTTACACAATGGAATACTATTCAGCAATTAAAAAAAGGAAACCATGAAATTTGTAGGCAAATGGTGAGATTTAGAAAAGATCATTCAGTGTGAGTTATCCCAGGAGGAGAAAGACACACATGGTATATACTCACTTATAAGTGTATATTAGACATATAATATAGGACTTAGAGAGGGGAATTGGAGGAGATAAGAGAAGGAGGAATGGTAGGATTGGAAGGAATGAGGGAGGGGGCTACAGCTGAAATACAAAGCAAATAATATATAATTAATGTAAAAAATAAAAGTTTAATAAAAAAAACCAACATGACCAAAGCAACTTTTTAAGAACAGGTTTATTGGAGTTTTCAGAGAATCTATGATACCAGAGTGAAGGCTGCAGGTGGAAGACCTTGTTTTAGCTGGAGCAGGAGCTCAGGACTCACATCTCAAAATCTATGTATGTATTTAGATATGTATGTATGTATGTATGTTTGTTTGTATGTATGTGTACCTTGTGTGTGCTATAACTGGAATTATAGAAGACTGAGAATCATCAAACAATTCCTTGGAATCAAATCTGAGTCTTTTATAAGAGAATCAAATTCTATTAACTACTGACCTGACTCTCTATTCCCAAACCTTTCTGTTTTAATATGTATTTCCTTTATCTGTTCCACTGTTTTTTTTCCTCTCCACATTTCCAATTCCTCTCCAATCTAGATTTCCTTCTCCTTCTCTCCATCCTCTCTTTCTTTCCTTTCTGTCACCCACCTTTCTACTTTCCCCTTCTTTTTTTCTTTCTTCTTCCTGCTTCTCCTGTTTTTTTTTTTTTTTTCTGCTCTTGTTGATCAGGATATTTATTGTTTCCGCAGGATTGTACTCAAAGGTTTTCTAGTATTATTTCTATTAAACTCACTTGCTTTAAATGTATTTATTTTTAATGGAAGCCTGTCATGAGTGCATCTCGATATTTGCAGATTGAGAGCTCTATGTTGGTCCTTGAGCGTCTATGTTGAATTTCCCCCCCAGTGAATGGTTGCTTGCGTTGATGACATTTTTGGCTGAAGATTTAACCTGGATTCTCTCACAACCAAGGACCCTGGCTATTTACTTTTTCATTTGATGACTGTTTTGCATAGGTCCCTACAAGCCAGCCCAGCTGCCCTTAATTTATAAACCAGGCCTTTGCAGTGAGAACTGAAAAGCATCAGACAGGCTGGGGCACCAAGATGGAGTCACAGACCCAGTTCTTCATATTCCTGCTCCTTTGGATATCTGGTGAGACATTAAAGACTATTGGAATATCATGAAAATTTGTAGAAAAAAACAGCTATTTACAATAGAAATCCAATAGTATACAGGCAATGACATTAGAAAAGACATTTTTGATCCCAACATTTGTATCAAGAACTCTTTGTGTGTGTATGTGAATACTCATTGTCCATTTCTGGTTGCAGGTGCTGAGGGGAACATTGTGATGACTCAGTCTCCCAAAGTTATGTCCACATCTGTCGGAGACAGGATCACCTTAAGCTGCAAGTCCAGTCAGAGTGTGGGTAGCTTTGTAAATTGGTACCAACAGAAACCAGGGCAACCTCCTAAACTGCTAATCTACTATGCATCCAATCGCCCCTCTGGGGTCCCTGATCGCTTCACAGGGAGTGGATCTGGGACAGATTTCACTCTCAGCATTAGCAGTGTGCAGGCTGAAGACCTGGCAGATTACTACTGTCAGCAGAGTAAGAGCTATCCTCCCACAGTGCTTCAGCCTGCAACACAAACCTCCTTGAGAGTCTCACCAGCTGCCTAAAGCACACACAGCCCTTGGCCTGCACACTTCCCCCTTCTGCCTGAGATCTGCTATGCATAACTAATTGATGCAACCACCAGTAGAAAATTAATTAAGAGATGGCCTCCATTCTTCCATAGTTTTAGCAACACTGTGTGTGTAGATAAAAAGTAAGAAGCTAAGTTAAGAGATTTAGAAGTTGTAGTGTTGCACTGAGGGGATAGAGTACAAGCAAGAAGCATCAGTGAAGTTTACAGTGTCATGCTGGCCTTAGAAATCTCTTTGTTATGTCTTCAGGATATGATGAATCTTTAAAAAAAAAGGATAGAATTTAAAATCATTTACAAAGAATACATCATCATAAGGTTATTAGTTTAAATTAATAATCCTCAATCTTTGGTAAACAATCTATCAAGAAAATTGTCTATTTCATTTAGATTTTCAAATTTTGTGGTGTATATAATTTTGAAGTCATACCTAATAAGTCTTTGAATTTCCTCAGTGTCTGTCATTTTGCCTCCCTTTTTGTTTCTGATTTTGTTTTGTATAGTTTTTCTCTGCCTTTTAGTTAGTTTGGCTAAGGGTTTGTCTATCTTGTTGATTTTCTCAAAGAACCAGGTCTTGGTTTCATTGATTCTCTGAATTGTTTTTTATATAATAAGCAGTTAATTACTGCCATTATAGATGGCTGTATAAATATGAAAGACCCGGATGCATTATCAGCATACAGAAAGGTGAGGGACTCTCGGCAACTGCTCATATGGTATGCTTTGGTATATATGTCTGTGTCTACTGTAAATGTGCATCTGATTTTTATTCTTTTATTATAATTTATTCACTTTGTATCCCAGCCATGTGCCCCTGCCTCGTATCCTCCAAATCCCATCCTCCCTTCCATTTCTCCTCCCATGCCTCTCCCTCAGTTTACTGTATGGTTGGACCTCCTCCCTTCCATCTCACCCTAGCTTATCAGGTCTCATCAGGACTGGCTGCTTTGTCTTACTCTTTGACCTGGTAAATCTGCTTCCCGCTTAGAGGAAGTTGATCAAAGAGTCAGCCATTGAGTTCATGTCAGAGACAGCCCCTGTTCCCTTATGGGGATACACAAGTGGAGACTGAGCTGTCATGGACTACATGTGTGCAAGAGTTTTAGGTTATCCATGCATGGACCTTGGTTGGATTATCAGTCTCTGAAAAGACTCCTGTGCCCAGATTTTTTATTTCTGCTGTTCTCCTTGTAGAGTTCCTGTCTCTCCATGGTCTTTCAATCTGACCTTTTTTTTTTTTATAAGATTCCCTGCACTGTCCCAAAGTTTGGCTATAAGCCTCATCATCTGTATTGATACCCTGCTGGGTAGAGTTTTTTAGAGGCTCTTTGTGGTAGGCTCCTGTCCTTTTCTCTGTTTTCTCCTTCTTCTGATATCCATACTATTTGCCTTTCTGAATGAGGATTGATCAGCTTACCCTGGGTTCTCCTTCTTGCTTAGCTTCTTTAGGTGTACAGATTTTAGGGTGCTTTTCCTATTGTATGTCTAGTGTTCACTTATGAGTGAGCATATACCATGTGTGTCTTTCTGCTTCTGGGATACCTCAGTCAGGATGATCTTTTATAGTTCCCACCATTTGCCTGCAAATTTCATGATTTCCTTGTTTTTTTAATATTTTTAATCCCATTGTGTAAATGTACCACAATTTCTGTATCCATTCCCGACCCTTCCTTTGGGCTAGTCGAACAGGGTCTACCTGAAAGACAGTGGGAATGCTAGAGACAGTGATGCGAAGAATGGAGCCATTACAGGTTTCTGATCAAGACTCATTTACTAAGCATTCAAGCAGATCTTTTAAAGCAAAACCCACAAGCAGTTTTCTCACTGTAAGAGTTTCACTTGTCAAAGCGTCTGAGGATTCACTCAAGGTTACAGAAAATTTGCTATCTGGTTTTCAGGCACAGAGCACCCAGCTGGAGAAACTGCCAAGGTCAGCTTCCGAGAAGTTGCCAAAGTCAGTTTATGAGGAACTGAACTTTAGATTAGACCCATGTCTGCCAAGGCCAAGATATAAGCTCCTTTACCAGATTCCCTCAATTTCTCATTTGAGGGACATTTGGGTTGTTTCCAGATTCTTCCTATTATAAATAAAGCTGCTATGAACATGGTTGAGCAAATGTCCTTCTGTGTACTTGAGCATCTTTTGGATATATGCCTAGGAGTGCTATGGCTGGATCTTGAGGAGGCACTATTCCTAATTTTCTGAGAAAGGGCCAGATTGAATTTCAAAGTGGTTGTACAAGTTACATTCCCACCAGCAACTGTGGAGGATAAACTTGTCTCCACATCCCCTCCATCATGTGTTGTCACTTCAGTTTTTGATCTTAGTCATTCTGATGGTTGTAGGGTGAAATCTCAGGGTTGTTTTGATTTGCATTTCTGATATGACTCAGGACTTTGAACATTCCTTTAAGTGTTTCTCTGCCATTTGATATTCCTCTATAGATAATTCCATTTATCTCTACCCCACTTTAAAATTTTTTATTATTTTTTATTTTTTTAACTTTTATTAATTACACTTTATTCACTTTTTATCCCCTCATAAACCCCTCCCTCCTCCCCTCCGAATCCCTTATCTTCCCTCCCCCTTATTCACGCAGGACCCTCCCCAAGTCCACTGACAGTGGAGGTCCTCCTCTCCTTCCTTTTGTTCCTAGTCTATCAGATCTTATCAGGAGTGGCTGCATTGTCATCTTCTGTGGCCTGGTAAGGCTGCTCCCCGCTCAGGGGGAGGTGATCAAAGAACAGGCCATTCAGTTTATGTTAGAGGTAGTCCCTGTTCCCATTACTATGGAACCCACTTGGACACTGAACTGCCATGGGCTACCTCTGTGCAGGGGTTCTAGGTTATCTCCATGCATGGTACTTGGTTGAAGTGTGAGTCTCTGGAAAGACCCTTGTGTTCAAATTTTCTGGTTCTGTTGCTCTCCTTGTAGAGTTCCTGTCCTCTCCAGACCTTACTATTTCCCACTTCTTTCATAAGATTCCATGCACTCTGCCCAACAGTTGGCCATAAGTCTCAGCATCTGCTTTGATAATCTGCAGGGCAGAGACTTTCAGAGGCCCTCTGTGGCAGGTTCCCAACTTGTTTCTTATTTTCTTTTTCTTCTTCTGTTGTCCATCCTTTTTGCCTTTCTGGATGGGGATTGAGCATTTTAGTCAGAGTCCTCTGTTGGTATAATGTTCTTTTGAAATGTATACACCTCACCCTTGTTCATTCAAATACTAATCGATACCTAAAACAGTCTTCCCTCTTGATTAGTTTCTTTAGATGTACAGATTTTTGTAGGTTTATCTTATATTATATGTCTATATGAGTGAGTATATACTGTGTGTGTCTTTCTGCTTCTAGGATAGCTCACTCAGGATGATCCTTTCCAGTTCCCACCATTTACCTGCAAATTTCATGATTTCCTTGTTTTTCATTTCTGAGTAATATACCATTGTGTAGATATACCACAATTTCTGTATCCATTCTTCAGTTGAAGGGCATCTGGGTTGTTTCCAGTTTCTGGCTATTACAAATAAAGCTCCTACAAACATGGTTCAGCAAATGTCCTTATTGTGTACTGAGTCTCTTTTGGATATATGCCTAAGAGTGGTATGGCTGGATCTTGAGGAAGTGCTATTCCTAGTTGTCTGAGAAAGCACCAGATTGCTTTCCAGAGTGGTGTACAAGTTTACAATCCCACCAGCAGTGGAGGAGGGTTCCCCTTTCTCCACAACCTCTCCAGCATGTATTTTCACTTGAGTTTTTGATCTTGGCAATTCTGATGGGTGTAAGGTGAAATCTCAGTGTCGTTTTGATTTGCATTTCCCTAATGCCTAATGAGGTTGAGTATTTCTTTAAGTGTTTCTTTGCCATTTGATATACCTCTATCCAGACTTCTCTGTTTAGCTCTGTTCCCCATTTTTTAAGTGGATTACTTGATTTGCTGCTTTTCAGCTTGTTTAGTTCTTTATATATACTGGATATTAGCCCTCTGTCAGATAAAGGGTTGGAGAAGATTCTTTCCCAATCTGTAGGCAGTCACTTTGTTTTGATAACGGTGTTCTTTGCTTTACAGAAGCTTTTCAGTTTCATGAGGTCCCATTTATTGATTGTTGCTCTTAGAGTCTGTGCTGTTGGTGTTCTGTTCAGGAAGTTTTCTCCTGTACCAATGAGTTCTAGGGTCTCCCCCCACTTTTTCTTTTAACCGATTTTATGTTGAGGTCTTTGATCCACTTGGACTTTAGTTTTGTGCAGGGTGGTAAGTATGGATCTATTTTCATTTTTCTACAGGTAGATATCCAGTTAGACCAGCATTTGTTAAAGATGCTATCTTTTTTCCATTGTATGGTTTTGGCATCTTTGTCAAAGATCAGGTGTCCATAAGTGTGTGGGTTTATTTCTGGGTCTTCTGTTCAGTTCCATTGATCCATCATTCTGTTTCTATGCCAGTATCAGAGATGGAGATAACTCCAGAAGATCTTTTATTGTAGAGGATTCTGGATTTCTTGTTATTCCATATGAAGTTGAGAATTTTTCTTTCAAGTTCTGTAAAGAATTATGTTGGTAATTAGATGAGAATTGCATTGGATCTGTAGAATGCCTTTGGTAAGATGGCCATTTTTATTATGTTAATTCTGCCAAGCTATGAGCATGGGAGATCTTTTCATCTTCTGTTATCTTCTTCCAATTCTTTCTTCAGAGACTTGAAATTTTCTTCATACATGTCTTTGACTTGCTTGGTTAGGGTTACACCAAGGTATTTTATGTCCTTTGTGGTTATTGTGTAGGGTGTTGTTTCCCTAATTTATTTCTCAGCTCTTTTCTCATTTGTATACAGGAGGGCTACTTGTTTTTTTGAGTTGATTTTGTCTCCGGCCACTTTGCTGAAGGTGTTCATAAGCTGTAGGAGTTCCCTAGTAGAATTTTTGGGATTACTCATATATACTATCATATCATCTGCAAATAGTGATACTTTGACTTCTTCCTTTCCTATTTGTATTTCCTTGATCTCCTTCAATTGTCTTATTGCTCTAGCAAGGACTTCCAGAACTAAGTTGAAGAGATATGGAGTGGTCAGCCTTGCCTTTTCCCTCATTTCAATACGATTGTTTTAAGGTTCTCTCTGTTTAGTTTGTTGTTGGTTATGAAAGAGTTAGACTAACTTTGTAACCTGTATGTCTTCTAAAGCCTATAGTTTTGAGTTTTAGGTTCAGGTTAAGCTAAAGCCTCTTAGTACCTTTCCAGAGAATGGAGAAATGTGACCCTATCTGTGAGGACAGATATAAAAAAAAGCGAGCAAGCAATGACTTTCACTCAGCAAAAAGAAGGACCAGACCCTTGTCTTTGAGATAGTGTTTCTTAGCAACCAACCCAAACGGCCTCAATCCTTCTGAGTAGCTCCTGACCTCCAGCCAAAAGTCTGCAGCCCTAATCTTCAAGGATGAGCTACCCCCCCAACCTTCAATTGCAGCTGCATCGACACTTGGCAGGACTGGCCAACCTTTAGCACCTAAGACTAACCAGTTATCTTACTTTATAGCTTCCTCATCCAATCCTAATTTGCCAAAACTGCAACTTCAAATTTACCCGCACTTTGTCTTTTAAAAACCTAAAGCCTTTGTCTCCTGGTGCCACTCTTTGCTGACCGGCAGAGGTGACCCCATTGCACAATGGTTAATAAACCTCTTGCTTTTGCAATGAGTCATGGTCTGTGGGAGTTTTTGGGAAGGGTGCGATCTTGAACTCCTGAGCTCTGAGACCCCAGGTCTTACAGTTATAGGCTTGCTTTATATTGCCTTTACTATGTTTAGTTATGTGTCTTGTATCCTATCCCTGATCTCTCCAAGACTTTAAACATGAATGGATGTTGGATTTTGTCAAATGCTTTTTCGGCATCTAAGGAGATTATCATGTGTTTTTTTTTCTCTTTCAGTTTGTTAATATTGTGAATCACATGATGGATTTCCATATATTGAACCATCCCTCTATACCTGGGATGGAGGTGACGTGGTTATAGTGGATGATATCTTTGATGTGTTCTTGTATTTGGTTTGCAGGTATTTTGTTGAGTATTTTTGTATCAATATTCATAAGGGAGATTGGCCTGACATTCTGTTTCTTTGTTGGGTCTTTGTGAGGTTTAGGTACCAAGGTGAATGTGGCTTCACAGAATGAGTTTAGCAGTGTTCCTTCTGTTTCTATTTTATGGAATAGTTTGAAGAGAATTGGAGTTAGCTCTTTAAAGGTCTGGTAGAATTGTGTGCTGAAACCATCTGGTCATGGGCTTTTTTTGGATGGGAGACTTTCGATGACTGCTTCTATATTCTTTGGAGATATAGGCCTATTTAATTGATTTACCTGGTCTTGATTCAGCTTTGGTAAGTGGAATCTATCAAGAAAATTGTCCATTTATTTAGATTTTCAAATTTTATGGCATATATACTTTTGAAGTAAGTCCTACTGATTGTTTGGATTTCTTCAGTGTCTGTGGTTATTTCCTCCTTTTCCTTTCTGATTTTGTTGATTTGGATGGTGTCTCTATGCCTTTTAATTAGCTTAGCTAAGGGTTTGTCGATCTTGTTGATTTTCTCAAAGAACCAGCTCTTGGTTTCATTGATTCTTTGAATTGTTTGATTTGTTTCTAATTGATTGATTTCAGCTCTGGGTTTGATTATTTCCAGCTGTCTACTCTTTTTGGTGTGTCTGCTTCTTTTTTTTTTTTTTTTTTTTTAGTTTTTTTTAGGTGAGCCATTAAGTTGCCTGAATGAGATGTCTCGAATTTCTTCTTGAAGGTACTTAGTGCTATGAACTTTCCTCTTAGCACTACTTTCATTTTGTCCCATAAGTTTGAGTATATTGTGCCTTCATTTTCACTGAGTTCTAGGAAGACTTTAATTTCTTTGTTTATTTCTTCTCTGACCCAGCTGTCATTTAGTAGCAAGTTGTTCAGTTTCCATGTGTGTGAAGGCTTTTTTCCTATTTATGTTGTTATTGAGGTCCAGCTTTAGTCCATAGTGATCAGATAGGATACAAGGGATTATTTCAGTCTTCTTCTATCTGTTCAGGTTTGCTTTCTGACCAAGCATATGCTGTATTTTGGAGAAGGTTCCATGAGGTGCTGAGAAGAAGGTAAATTCTTTTGTGTTTGGTTGTAAGGTTTTGTAAATGTCTGTTAGGTCCATTTGATTCATGACCTCTGTTAAAGACATTGTTTCATTGTTTAATTTCTGTTTTGTTGACCAGTCCTTTGTTGAGGGTGAAGTGTTGAAGTCTCCCACTAATAATATGTGGGGATCTATGTGTGTTTAAGTTTTATCAATGTTTCTTTTACAAATGTGGGTGCCCTTGTATTTGGGGCATAGGTGTTCAGAATTGTGATGTCTTCCTTGTAGAAAGTGTCCTTCTCCATTGCTTTTGATTAATTTTGGTTGGAAGTCTATTTGATCAGAGATTAGAATGGCTACTCCTGCTTGCTTCTTGTTTCCATTTGCTTGGAAACCCGTCTTCCAGCCCTTTACCCTCAGGTTATATCTATCTTTGTGACTTAGGTGTGTTTCTTGTATTCAACAGATTGTTTGGTTTTGTTTATGCATCCATTCTGTTAGTCTCTGTCTTTTTATTGGAGAATTGAGTCTATTGATGTTGAGAGAGACTAATGACCAGTGGCTGTTATATCCTTTTATTTTAATGTTGGCTGTGGTCATAAGGTTGTGTGCTTGGTTGCTTTTTGTAGTGAGGTTAATTATTTCCTGTGCTTTCTTGAAAGTAGCTAGTTTTCTTGGGTTGTATTTTCCCTTCCAGTGTCTTCTGTAATGCTGGATTTGTGTGTAGGTATTGATGAATTTTTTTTTTTTTTTTGTCATTGAATATCTTGTTTTTTCTGTCTATGAGGACTGCCAGTTTTGCTGGGTATAGTAGTCTGGGCTGATATATGTGTTCTCTTAGGGTCTGCATGGTGTCTATCCAGCCCCTTCTGGCTTTCATAGTTTCTGTTGAGAAGTCAGGTGTGATTCTGATGGGTTTGCCATTATATGTTACTTGGCCTTTTTCCCTTGCAGCTTTTAGTATTTTTTTTCTTTCTTCTGTATACTTACTGTTTTGATTATTATGTGGCGGGAGGATTTTCTTTTCTGGTCTAATTTATTGGGTGTTCTGTAGGACTCTTGTATTCCTCTAGGCCTCTCCTTTAAGTTGGGGAAATTTTCTTCTATGATTTTTTTGAAAATATTTTCTGGGCCTTGGAGAAGAAAATCTTCTTTTTTTTTTTCTATTCTTATTATTCTTAGGTTTTGTCTTTTTATGTTGTTTTGAATTTCTTGAATTGTCTGTGTCAGGGATTTTTTTAGCCTACCATTTTCTCTGATGGATACATCAATTTCTTCCATTCTATCTTCCACTCCTGAGATTCTTTCTTCCATCTTTTGTAGTCAATTGTTTATGCTTACCTCTGTACCTGTTTTCTTCCCTACGTTCTTTATCTCCACAATTTCCTCCATTTGTGTTTTCTTTAATTTTTCCAATTTTATTCCCAGTTTTTGAGCAGTTTTGTTGATTTCCTTCACCTGTCTGACTGTATTTTCCTTCAATTCCTTCAGCTGTTTATTTGAACAATCCTTTGTTTCTTTTATTTCTTTCAGTGATTTAAGTTTTTTCTCTCTAAAAGCCACAAAGTATTTGGCTGCAACTTCTTGTATTTCTTTTTGGATGGCCATAATATGTTTTTCTTCATCTTCTATTTCTTGACAGATGCCCATAATCTGTTTTACTTTATCTTCTTCTAGTTCTTTATGCAGCTTATTTGTTTCCTGTATTATCCTCTTCATGAGCATAGATGTTAGGTTATCTTCTTGAATTTCAATTATGCTGGGGTGTCCAGGGCTACTTGCCCCTGGGTTCTGGAGATGCCATATTGCTCTCTCTTTTGTTGGTTGAGCTTTTATACTGGCTTCTACCCATTGGACTATTTAGGTGTTGGGTTTAGTTTCTGGTGGTTCCTGGAATCCTGTGGTGGAGAGAATCTCCTTGGCAGGAAGATGGTTTTTCCTGAAGGAAGCCTCCTCTGCTTTTTGGGTATGGTCACTGAATGGCTTGTGTTTTTCAGGAGTTGCCACAGCTCACCTCAGGCATACAAACATGAGTGGTAACTGTGGTCCTAGTTACTCAAGAGTGCTCTTCTCTCACCCTATGAAGTCTTGGAGACAGCTTCCGTGCTTATGGGTTGCTTGCTGTAAATTTAGTGTGCTGCTGCTGTAACTTGGGTGTCCTGTGGTTTGGTCAATTTTGTTAGGGATAACTAGTTGCCCCTTGGATCAGTATCTGGGGGTTGATCTTGGTTATCCCAGGCTTATGTTGGTCTGAGGTTGGGGATCTGTGCCCCAGTACTCAAACAGTAATCATGGCCAGTGAGTACAGTTCTCCTGGGAGCAGCAGGCTAGCTAGTGCACAGCAGGTCCCTGGGTTGGCTGGCACACTGGTCTGCAGGACCTTTTTCAGGGATATAGTGGGTGGCCTAAGTCCGTCTCCATTTGCTTCCTTTCCTGTGGGGTTTTCTCTTGACAGGGACTCCCAGTCTCTGGTGCTCTGGGGAATACAGTTCTATTTGTGCTAGAGAGTTGGGAGAACAACCAGTCTCTGTGCACACACCTGGAGCCCAGTTCAGTGGTGGCACACACCTGCCATTCTGTGAGACCTTTTCCAGGGAAAGATTGGGTGACCCAAGGCCAGTCCTGTTTCCTTTATTCCCTGTTGGTTTTTTTCAGACTGGGACTTCCAGTCTCTGGTGTTTTTGTGCCCACCATTTAGCCTGGGAAGGTGATCAGGACACACAGGCGTGTGGCTCTGGTCTGGTGACTTAGTGCCTGTGTGACCCAGGATTTTTTCTGGGTTCTGGCTTTGTGACCTGTGTGTGGACCCAACCGATTCCCACCCCGTGGGGGTTTCCTCTCACCTGGGAAACACGATCTCTGTTGTTTTAGGGCCCAGAGTTCAGTCTTTTGGTCACTGTACAGAAAATGTTGTCCTGCTCCTCAGATGCAGTTTTCTCCTGGTGCCGCCATCTTGTCGAATCCCCCATTTTTTTTTAAATCGGATTGATTGATTTGTTGCTTTTTAACTTTTTGAATTCTTAGTATATTCTGTATATTAACACTGTCAAATATAGGTTTGTTGAATACCCTTTTCTATTTGTAGGGTGGCCTTTTGTTTTGATGACAATGTCTTTTCTTTACAGAAGTTTTTCACTTTTATGAGGTTCCATTTATTGATTGTTTATTTTAAAGCATGTGTTGTTGGTGTTTTGTTCAAGCAATTGTCTCCTGTGCCAATGAGTTCAAGGCTCTTCCCCATTTTTTCTTCTAACTGATTTAATGTATCTGGTTTTATGTTGAGGTCTTTGATCCACTTGGACTTTAGTTTTATGCAGGGTGATAAGTATGGATCTATTTGCATTTTTCTACTTGTAGACATCCAGTTAGACCAGCACCATTTGTTGAAGATGCTATCTATTTTCCATATATGGTTTTGGAATCTTTGTCAAAAATCAGGTGTCCCTAAGTGTGTGGGTTTATTTCAGGGTCTTCTATTCGATTCCTTTGATCCATCAGTCTGTTTCTATTCCAGTACCATGCAGTTTTTAATATTGTTGCTCTATAGCACAACTTGAGATTAGGGATGAAGATAACTCCAGAATATCTTTTATTGTAGAGGATTGTTTTGCAATTCTGGGTTTCTTATTATTCCATATGAATTTGAGAATTGTTCTTTCCATGTCTGTAAAGAATTGTGATGGTAATTTGATGGGAATTGCATTGAATCTGTAGCTTGCTTTTTGTAAGATGGCCATTTTTACTATGTTAATTCTGTGAAGCCAGGAGCATGGGAGATCTTTCCATCTTCTGATATATTCTTCCAATTATTTCTTTAGAGACTTGACTTTTTTTCATACAAGTCTTTGACTTGCTTGTTTAGGGTTACACCAAGGTACTTTATGTCCTTTATGGCGATTGTGAAGGGTGTTGTTTCCCTAATTTCTTTCTCAGCCATTTTTTCTTTTGTATTCAGGAGGGCTACTGATTTTTTTGAGTTGATTTTGTATTCAGCCATTTGGCTGAAGGTATTTATCAGTTGTAGGAGTTCCCTGGTAGAATTTTTTAGGTCACTCATGTACACTATCATATCATCTGAAAAAAGTGATAATTTGACTTCTTTCTTCCTGAACTGAATCCCCTTGATGTCTTTTAATTGTCTTATTGTTATAGCAAGTACTTCAAGTACTATGTTAAAGAGGTATGGAGAGAGTGGGCAGCTTTGCCTTGTCACTGATTTCAGTAGGATTCATTTAAATTTCTCTCCATTGAGGTTGATATTGGCTATAGGCTTGCTGTATATTGCCTTTACTATGTTTACATATGTGCCTTGTAGCCCTGATCTCTCCAAGACTTTAAACATGAATGGGTGTTGGATTCTGTGAAATGCTTTTTTTGGCATCTAAGGAAATTATCATGTGGTTTTCCTCTTTCAGTTTGTTTATATGGTGGATCACGTTGAGGGATTTCTATATATTGAACCATACCTGCATGTCTTCGATGAAGCTTACTTGGTCAGAGTGGATGATATCTTTGATGTGTTCTTGGATTTGGTTTGCAAGTATTTTATTGAGTATTTTTCCATAAATGTTCGTAAGAGAGATTGGCCTGAAAATCTTTTTCTTTGTTGGGTCTTTTTGTGGTTTAGGTATCAAGGTGACTGTGGCTTCATAGAATGAGATTAGTAAAGTTCCTTCTGATTTTGTTTTGTGGAATAGTTTGAAGAGTATTGGTCTTAGCTCTTCTTTGACGGTCTGGTAGAATTCTGCACTGAAAACATCTGGCCCTGGGCTTTTTTTGGATTGGAGACTTTTGGTGGCTGCTTCTATTTCCTTAGGAGATATAGGACTTTTTAATTGATTTACCAAGTCTTATTCAGCTTTGACAATTGGAATCTGTCAAGAAAATTTTCCATTTCATTTAGATTTTCAAATTTTGTGGTATATAGGTTTTTGAAGTAAGTCCTAATGATTGTTTGGATTTCCTCAGTGTCTGTAGTTATGTCCCCCTTTTCATTTCTGATTTTGTTGGTTTTGATTGTGTCTCTCTGCCTTTTAATTAGTTTGGCTAAGTGTTTGTCTATCTTGTTTATTTCCTCAATGAATTAGCTCTTCATTTCTTCGATTCTTTGAATTGTTTTCTTTGTTTCTAATTTATTGATTTCAGCCCTGAGTTTGATTATTTCCTGCCATCTACTCTTGGGTATGTCTGCTTATTTTTTTTCCCTAGGGCTTTCTGGAGAGCATTTAAGTTGCTTGTAGGAGATGTTTCATATTTCTTCTTGAAGGCATTTAGTGCAATGAATTTTCCTCTTAGCATTGCTTTAATTGTGTCCCATAATTTTGGGTATGTTGTGTCTTCATTTTCATTGAATTCTAGGAAGTATTTGATTTCTTTCTTTATTTCTTTCCTTATCCAGCTGTCATTATGTAGCGAGTTGTTCAGTTTCCATGTGCTGTAGGCTTTCTGCTATTTTTGTTGTTGTTGAGGTTCAGCTTTATTCCATGGTGGTCAGATAGGATGCAAGGTATTATTTCAATATTCTTGTATCTGTTGAGGCTTGCTTTGTGACCAACTATATGGTCTATTCTGGAGAAGGTTCCATGAGGTGCTGAAAAGAAGGTTAATTCTTTTGTGTTTCTGTGAAAGCTTCCATAGATATCTGTTTGGTCCATTTGATTCACGACCTCTGCTAGAGTCATTATTTCTTTGTTTAATTTCTGTTTTGTTGACTGGACCTTTCAACTGGAATGTTGAAGTCTCCCACTATTTTTTTTTTTGGAAGTTTTTTTTTAATTTTTTATTAATTACACTTTATTCATTTTGTATCCCCCCATAAGCCCCTCCCTCCTCCCCTCCCGATCCCACCCTCCCTCCCCTTTCTGCATGCATGCCACTCAAAGTCTCCCACTATTAATGTGTGCGTATCTATGTTAGGTTTCAGCTTTATTTATGTTTCTTTTATGTACGTGAGTGCTCTTGTATTTGGGGCATAGATGTTCAGAATTGTTATGTTTTCTTGGTGGAATTTTCCCTTGATGAATATGAAATGTCCTTTCCCATCTATTTTGATTAATTTTGTTTGATAATTTATTTTATCAGATATTAGAATGGCTACTGCTGCTTGCTTCTTGGGTCCATTTGCTTGGAAAACCATCTCCCAGCTCTTTACTCTCAGGTAATGTCTACCTTTGTGACTTAGGAGTGTTTTTTTTTTTAGGTATGTAACTGATTGTTGTATCTTGTTTATTTATCCATTCTGTTAGTCTGTGTCTTTTTATTGGAGAGTTGAGTTCATTGATCTTGAGGGAGATTAGTGACCATTGGCTGTTATACCCTTTGATATTGATATTGATTGTGGTATTATGTGTATGTGCTTGGCTACTTTTCTTTTGCTATAGTCAGGTTATTTATTTCCTTTGTTTTTCTGAATGTAGTTAACTTTCCTGGGTTGTATTTTTCCTTCTAATATCTTCTGTAGTGCTGGTTTTGTGTGAAGGTATTGTTGAAATTTGATTTTGTCATTGAATTTCTTGCTTTCTCCATCTATGATGACTGAGTTTATTTTGGTATAGTAGCCTGGGCTGACATCTGTGTTCTCTTAGGGTCTGCATGATATCTTTCCATGCTCTTCTGGCTTTCACAGTCTCTGTTGAGAAGTCAGATGTCATACTGATGGGTTTGCCATTATATGTTACTTAGCCTTTTACTTTGCAGCTTTTAGTATTTTTTTTTCTTTGTTCTGTATACTTACTGTTTTGATTATTATGTGGCGGGAGAATTTTATTTTCTGGTCTAATTTATTGGGTGTTCTACAGGCCTCTTGTATTCTTATAGGCCTCTTTAAGTTTGGGAAATTTTCTTTTATGATTTTTTTTGAAAATATTTTCTGGGCCTTGGAGGGGGAAGTCTTCTTTTTCCTCTCTTCCTATTATTCTTAGGTTTTTTCTTTTCTTGTTGTCTTGGATTTCTTGGATGGTCTGTGTCAGGAATTTTGTAGATTTAACATTTTCTTTGACAGATATATTGATTTTTTCATTGTATCTTCCACACCTGAGATTCTTCCATCTCTTATAATTTATTGGTTATGCTTTCCTCTGTAGTTCCTATTTTCTTTCCTAAGTTTTTCCTTTCCATGATTTCCTCTGTTTGTGTTTTCTTTAATTTTTCCAATTTTATCTTTAGATCTTGAACTGTTTTTTTTTTATTTCCTTCTCCTGTCTGCCTGTATTTTCCTTCAATTTCTTCAGCTGTTTGTTTGAACGTTCCTCTGTTTCTTTTCTTTCTTTCAGTGATGTAATTATTTCCTCTCTAAATGCCACAAACTGTTCAGCTTCATTTTCCCACATTTCTTTATGGATGGCCATAATCTGTTTTCTTTCATCTTCGTCCATTTCTTTACAGATGGCCATAATCTTTTTGGCTTTATTTTCCTCTAATTTTTTACACATTTTATTTGTTTCCTCTATCATCCTTCATAAGCATAGATGTAAGGTCATCTTCTTGAATTTCATTTATGCTGGGGTTTCCAGGGCTGCTTGTTCCTGGATAAGTGGGTTTTGGAGATGCTATATTGTTTTGTCTTCTCTTGGTTGAGCTTTTACTCTCATCTCTACCCATTGGGCTCTTTTATGTGTCGGTTGTTATTTTCTGGTGCTTCCTGGGATCCTGGGGTGTGGAAAATCCCCTTGACAGGAAGTTTATTTTTCCTCAAGGAGGCCTCCTCAGCTTTTTTTGGTATGGTCACTTAATGGCCGTTGTTTCTCAGGAATTGCCACAGCTCACTCAGTTACCTGAGTGGTAACTTTAGTCAGGGGGAGCTCTCCTCTCTCCTGGAGAAGTCCTGTAGACAGCTCCCCTGATGCTGGGTTTCTTGATCTGAATTTAGTGAGCTGCTGCTTTTTTTCTTACACTTTTTTCTAGGCACAGCCCTCTTTAAGTACTTGAGCACCCCGTGGTTTGTTCAGTTTAGTTAGGGATAACTGGTTGCCCTGTGGAACAATATATTGGTGCTGATCTTGGGTACCCCAGGCTTCCATAGTTCTGAGTTTGGAGCTCTGTGCCCTACTCCCAATTAGTAATCAGTGGCAGGTAAGCACAACTCTCAAGCTTGCAGCAGAAGTCTAGAGCCTGGAGCCTGCAGGGACCCAGAAACTATTCTAGAGCTGGGTGTCCTGAGATAGGACCAGATATTCCCATCCACTGTGGGGTTTTCTCCCAACAGGGAGACCTAGTCTGTGGTGTTTTGGGGTCAACAGTTCTGTCTGGGGTGGTGTATAGTTCACATAGGAACAGGCATGTGGTGGCTACAAGATGGTGACTGGGTGCCTGCAGGGACTGGATCTCTTTTCTGGAAAACTTTTCTTTGTGTGTGTTTGTGTGTGTATGTGGGTGTGTGTGTGTCTGAGTGCTCTAAGCTGTTTCCCTCACTGTGGGGTTTTCTCATGACAGGGAAACTCAGTATCTGATGCCCTGGGACACACAGTTCTGTCTGGGTTGAAGAGTCGGGCATGTAGCAGGTCTCTGGACTGGTTGTTGAGTGCCCCAATCTGGGTTGGCGGCTGTGAGCCCAGTGATCCCTGGGACTTTTTCCAGGGATTGACTGGGTGACCTGAGGTCTGTCCTGATTGCTTCCTTCCCTGTGGGGTTTTCTTACAACTGGAAATCGCAGTCTCTGGTATTTTGATGCCCACAGTTCAGCCTGGGAGGGTGATCAGGACACACAGGTGTGTGGCTCTTGGCTAGCTACTGGTGTTTTCTGGGACCTGGGAATCACAATCGCTGGTGTTTTAAGGCCCAGAGTCCAGTCTTTTGGTCACTGTGCTGACACTGCTTTCCTGCTCCTCAGTCATAGTGCCTTCCTGGTGCTGCCATCTTGGATCTCCTGGCTACTGTTTCTTAATTTATCCCCAGGACAAGTTTAGGCCTTGGTCTGTGAAGTTTTTCATTAAATGAGATGAAACAATAAAGGGAATCATATGAAATAGTCATCATGTTTCCCTGTGGGACTGAATTCCACCTGACCAATTATTTTCCCGTTAATATTAGGTGAAATTAGAAAATTGTACAATTTTGTGAGAAACTCTTCAATGTTATTTACATGTTTTCTAGTCTCCTCTGGTAATGTTAGCTTGCTGAAAAGCACTTACTCTTCTGTCTCTCTGCATCCTTGTATGAAACAGGTTGTCTAAGGAAGAGGATGAGTAGGTGGTCCTCCCTCTTTTTTGGATTCAACTTCATGAGGCCTCTCTCAGTATGAGAAGGAGTGGTGTATAGATATTCTCTTCCAATATTCATGAATTAATTAGCCCCAGGTAGTTGGATAGGGTTTGAGTACCAAGCGTGATTTACCCCTTGTTGAATGGACTTTACATTCAATCAGAGTATGTGTGCCATTATTCCACCCTTAGTGGTATTATTTATGCTGGTCATTATTCTGGATTCTAGGAATTATAACTGGAAATGATAATTTTTAATTATTTTTTAACTTTTATTTTATGTACATTGGTGTTCTGTCTCTTTGAATGTGTGTGTGAGGATGTTAGATCTCCTGGACCTGTAGTTACAGAGAGTTGTGAGCTGCCATGTAGGTGCTGGGAATTGAACCCAGGTCCTTGGAAGAGCAGTCAGTGCTGTTAACCACTGAGCCATCTCTCCAGCCCCCTGGAAATGATTACTGATTCCACTCTTCATTTGGAAGCTTGTATGGTGCCTTCTGGTACTATACAAGGTAGTCCTCAGACAGTGCATCTCAAGGTCACTTGAGTCTTCCAGGTCCTTTTTCCAAAGTGCAATGTGACTTAGCTTCTTCTACCTTTGGTGACACCCTAGAGAAACAACAGTAACCTACAATATAAAGAGGACATTTCTATCCACTTATAAGTGAGTATATACTGTGTATGTCTTCTTTTGGGTTTGGGTCACCTCATTGAGGATGATATTTTCTATTTTTCCATCCATTCATCTGCAAATTTCTTGATATCTTTGTTTTTAATAGCTGAGTAGTATTCCATTGTGTAAATGTACCACATTTTATTTACCTATTTTTTTTTTTTTTTTTTTTTTTTTGGCTTAAGGGCACCTGGGTTTTTTTTTTCCAGGTTTTGGCTGCTATGAATAAAGCAGCTATGAACATAGTTGAACAAGTGTCCTGGTGGTATAGTAGAGATTCTTTTTGTTATATGCCCAGGAGTGGCATAGCTAGATCTTGATGAAGCACTGTTCTCAATTTTCTGAGAAAGCAGCAGATGGATTTTGAAGGTTATTGTACAAGTTTGCACTCCCAACAAGCAATAAAGGAGTATTCCACTTTCTCCACAACCTTGCCAGCATGTGCTGTCACTTGGGATTTTGATTTCAGCCATTCTGATGGGTGTAAGATGGAATCTCAGAGTCATTTTGATTTTCATTCCTCTGATGACTAAGGGGTGGGGATAATATCAAGTTGGCTGGGTAGGGAGGCGGGAAAGATCTAGAAAGAGTTGGAAGAAGACAAACAATCAAAATATTTTGTACATAATTATTTTAAAGAAATGGGGTGACTATTCATTAGGGCAGACATGAAATCCCTTAGGTTGTGTTGAGATGCTCTATGAATGGTTTTGCCTACTCCAAGGACTCCTGAAACAAGAGCAGGTGT
>NW_026596232.1:9914-13733 GCF_907164565.1 Psammomys obesus | reverse complement strand
CTGCCTTCCTCTGCCTCTGCCTCCAGAGTGCTGGGATTAAAGACATGTGCCACCACCACCTGCCTCATAATGATGTCTTTAGAGTGAGATTATAGCAAGCAAAGTCCTCTCAGGAAAGAGGGGTAATTGGGAAGTGTTTTAAGCATTTCCCTGCTGATTTTCTCTAGAACACTTTTCCAGAAACCAAGTCAGCTGGCAGTGACCTTAACCATCACTTAAGGGACAGCAGTTTGCCTCCCTGCAAGTACAGTCACTTGCCTATAAAACAGCTCCCCATTATGCATTCTTACGCCATTAGCAAAAGAAGTCTTAATTTTGAAAGTCTGTTTTCCTCTAGTCCTGAGTTAGAAGAGGAAAGTGAACCTGGCATGGTGGCTCACATCTTTAGTCCCAGCACTGGAGAGGCTGAGGCAGGTGGATCTCTGTGAGCTCAAGGCCAGCCTGCTCTACAAAGAGAGGACAGGACAGCCACAGCTGTCACACAGAGAAACCCTGTCTCCAAGAGGAAAGTGACTCAGGATAGGTCTATGCTCACCATGATCTCCTGATTTCCACCTTGATTTTGTTTAATTTAAACCTTGACTATACTGGATAACATACAGCTGTTTTCATGCAAGGGATTAATGAACTTCAGTGTCTTGAAGAACACATGATCATGACAAATTGCAAACAAAACAAGCAGAACCACATTTCTGGGTTAAATAACCCTCCCAAAATCCAGACTCCATTTGTTAGATCTAGGAAATCAGTCCATGAACTAGTCACTTGTTGCCCTGTGCCCACAGGTTCCTATTTAGGCTAGGATACCTGCATCCAGTTCTTACAAGCTGTGTTTGATGTTCATGCAGGGGGTCAAAGCAGGTGAAGACAGGGAATCCAGCTCTTACTCTCTTGGGATGTTCTCTTTGTCCCCACAATCGTCCTAGGTCCCCACAGGGACAGTGTAGCAGTCCATTCTTAGCATGGCCGTGGCTCAGTGACCAGGCTGGAAGAGTCCAGAGCATAAGTGCCCAGAATGATGCACTTAGTCCTACTAGCTAGTGTAGCTGTCCCTTCTGACCTACAGATACTCAAGCATTGTCAAAGCCAAACACTTTCTCCAACCACAGCCCTAACAGGTCATTCATAGAGGTCAGATATTCAGTGACAAAGCAATGAAAAACAACTTGGATTGTTTATGACATATTCAATCTCCATGGGATCCAAACTGCAAAGCTTCTACTTGTTTACATTTCTTCTGAATAAAATATGGCACTGTTTAATCAAGGCTATTTTAGAGAATGTGGGATTATGAGTTTCAAACTAATTCCCATTATACTTTGCTGTCAAGTTATTGGTTATTTTTGTCACATATGTATTAGAAATGGAAGTTCTGCAAGAATGTCTTGCATTTTTATATAATTGTACAACAATATTTTTAGGTCTGTTCTTTACAAAAAAAATCATGGAAATCTGATATTCTCATTGTATATTCATGTCATATTATCTGAGTCCTCTTACCTCTGTTACAAGGTCCAGATGATGTAAATTAGAGAAAAATAGTGAAGATTCATACAAAGAAAAAACAAAGGATACTGAACAGTGTTTTTTACAGGGTTTATTTTACTTCCTGTATAAACCTGAAAAATAAAGTTCAAATAACAAGCTTGAAGACTTTAAGGCATGACACAAAAATGTCCTTTTTACACCTATATCTGCGTGGTCACTCTCTAGCCGGGACATGACACTTCACACCTTAGATCTTACTGGGGAAGTGGGGTCACATAAAATTCCTGGGAATACTGAGAAGATTGAACTGTGGCCCATGGTACAATAAAGTATAGAAGTAGCATCTTCATCACAACAGATGTTGATCATGCTTGAACAATAGTATTCACACCCACAGCATGTGTAGAAAGCACAAGCTGACACTGAGGGAAATGGGGGAGGGGTGCAGAGGGAGAGCTCCTAACTTCCCAGGCTTTTGTGCACAGGTAAATTCCATGGGAACTATTGTAAGTGACTCTCCCAATTTCTGAGCACTGTTTTACAGAGCTGTTTCCTTTTGTTCTCCACAAATGCAGTGGTCAGGTCATTTAGATCCCTCCCTCCTTCTGCCATCCATTCCTTCTCTCCTATACTCCTCTCACTATATAGCTCTCTCTACCCTAGATTTCACTGTGTAAATGACCTGGAACTCACAGGGATCCACCTGAGGGATGTAAAGGCCTGCATGACCATACCTAGCTCAGATCCATTTCCTGTTGAGAATCTAGACTTCCTGGAAGACCAGCAGTGGAAGTAAGGATTACAAAATATCAAGCTCTTCCAAGATTGGCAGTGCATAAAGTCCATACTCAAGGCCAGGGGGCTGAGGTTTCTGGGAATGCCAGAACTGCCATGACTTTCCACCCCAGTGCTGTTGCTGAGGTATGTTCAATGGAGAAATCCCTGATCAGGAAAGTCATAAAATAGATCAGGTATGGAGGTACATGCCTCTAATAAACACACTAGAGAGGCAAGACTGAGTTCCAATGCCTGAGTTCAAGACTGAGTCTCCATAGAGTTCCAGAGCAACCAAGGCTACACAGAAACCCTATCACATACACACACAGCATCTCTGTAGTTCTCCTGGGACAAAGACTGTATTTGTATTTGAGAGCTGGGAGTTAATATGGCATTGTGATCCTGCTTGGCATACACAAGGCCTTGTTCTACCTGGAGAATCCAGGCTAGGAGGGAGGAGATAGAAGTGGCAGGAGAGCATCTAGATTAATCTTGTGGGAGGGGTCTGGGAAGCTCAGTAGAAGTCCATTTTGATTCAGCAAGAGTTTCCCCATTTTCTCAAGGGTTCTGCCAGTGTGCTGGTTGTCTTATGGCCTAGCACACTTGACCACCAGAATGCCTTCCAAGGTCTCCAGGAGAACTCCTTCTGAAGAGAGGAACCAATACTTAGCTCTATGACCAATATGTCCACCCCTCATCTCTTCCCTAGGGCTATCTCAAGAACAAACAAATACAAATTTCCAGGCATTTCATACTTTTATTAAGAAAAATGTTTAGTAACAAAAGATGTCTTAGCAGTCTTCTGGCCTCCTGGGCTCCAAACAGGGTTCTGGGTGGCTTTTGCACTTCTTCTTTCTCTTCAGTCCAAAAGCCCTTTGAAGCCATGGCCAGCAGCCCAGGTTCCTGTGACTGTCAGACATAGGACCAGGCTCAGGGCCCTCTCCACCATCACAGGTCTCGGGTTTCAGTCCTTTCTTCCAGATCCTGAGCAAGCCTAGGGAGGGTTGGTCTGGCTCCTCTGCAGTGCTGTCTTTATCATTGTCCACATTCCTGGGAGCACTTGTGGCTCTTTCTTACCCTCCTCACTCTGGTAGACCTCTGTGCCCCAGCTCTCAAGTACACAGGGAAGGAAAAATTGTTGCCACTCAATGGACCAGACCTCTGCTATGCTGTGGCATGCCTCTGAGCAGAAACAAAGTGGCCAGGACTTGGAATATCGGGAAATCAGGGCTGGAAAGACTTGTGAATTTGGTAGTATGCACTCTGCAGAATGTGATGTATCTTCCTCAAAACAGGAACAGAACTGCTCCATCTTCTTGGCTTTACCAATGTAACACTGAGAAAAGCTCCTTCACCTTCTGAGGTACAGTAGGGTCCGGTTATACTCTGACTTCCAGGCACCTCCCAACCCTTGCACTGCAGGAAGCTGGAATACAAATTCATAATCCCTATGTCATTTGCATTCAATAATGAGTGAAGGTTCTGTCAGATCTGGTGGGCAAGTCTTTAGTCCCAGCACTCAGGGGACAAAAGGCACAGGAAAGCAGTATTCTG
>NW_026596232.1:0-9904 GCF_907164565.1 Psammomys obesus | reverse complement strand
CCAGAGAGCCATTACAGCAGCCCTCAGATACTGTGCCAAGGATCAACCAGTTATCCCTAGCTAGACTGTCAAAACTGTGGGAATCCCTGGTCCTTCAAGAGGGCTGCACCCACAGCATCTGGACCAGAGCAGTGCCTGCAGCCACCATCCCAGACAGGGACACAAAGCTTCTGGTCCAGAGTGAGGCACCCAGCCTCCAGACCAGAACAGTGAACCCCAGGCGCCAACTCAACCTAGGTGCACATTCTCCAGGCCCAGAATGGAGCACTCAGCCTCTGGCCCAAAGACTTGCTGGGCGCACCTCTCACTTTCCCGGACAGAACTGTGTGCCCCAGGATAACAGACTGAGTTTCCCTGTTGTGAGAAAACCCCACAGCTAGGGAATCAGCAGGTTCTTCAAGAGGACTGTACCTGGAAATTTAGTGAGCAGCAGCACACTAAATTTATAATGAGAAACCCAGCAGTGGGGCAGCTGTCTTGAGAACTTCTATGGGTAAGAGAAGATCCCCCCTGCCTAACAAAGACCACAGCTACTACTCAGGGCTATAAACCTGAGGTGAGCAGTGGCAATTCCTGAGAAACACTGGCCATACAGTGACCATAACCAAAAAGCAGAGGAGGACTCCTTCAGGAAAAATCATCTTCCAGCCAAGGGGATTGTCCCTACCTCAGGACTCCAGGAAGCACAGAAACAACACCTAAATCAGCCCAATGGGTAGAGGTCAGCGTAAAAGCTCAACCAACAAAAGACAGAGCAATATGACATCTCCAGAACCCAGCCATCCAGGGGTGAACAGCCCTGGACAACGCAGCATAATAGAAAATCAAGATGACCTTACATCTATGCTGATGAAGAGGATAATAGAGGAAACAAATAAAATACATAAAGAATTAGAGGAAGATAAAGCCAAACAGATCATGGCTATCCGTAAAGAAATGGAGGAAGTTAAAGACAAGCAGATTATGGCCATCCGTGAAGAAATATGGAAAGATGCAGCCAAACAGCTTGCGGCCTTCAGAGAAGAAATAATTAAATCACTGAAAGAAATAAAAGGAACAGAGTTGAAGGAACTAAAAGAAAAAGAGGAAAATACAATCAGACAGGTGAAGGAAGTAAACAAAACAACTCAAGACCTGAAGATAGAACTGGAAAAATTAAAGAAAACACAAATGGAGGAAGGAAAACAGGAACTACAGAGGTAAGCATAACCAACAGACTACAAGAAATGGAAGAAAGAATCTCAAGTGTAGAAGATACAATGGAAGAAATCGATGTATCTGTCAAAGAAAATGTTAAAGCCAAAAAATTCCTGACACAGACCGTCCAAGAAATCCAAGACAATATGAAAAGACAAAACCTAAGAATAATAGGAATAGAGGAAAAAGAAGACTCCCTTCTCCAAGGCCCAGAAAATATTTTCAACAAAATCACTGAAGAAAATTTCCCCAAGTTAAAGGAGAAGCCAATAAGGATACATGAGGCCTACAGAACACCCAACAAATTTGACGAGAAAAGAAAATCCTCCCGCCACATAATAATCAAAATAGTAAGTACACAGAACAAAGAAAAAATACTAAAAGCTGCAAGGGAAAAAGGCCAAGTAACATATAACGGCAAACCCATTAGAATCACACCTGACTTTTCAACAGAGACTATGAAAGCCAGAAGGGCCTGGACGGATATCATGCAGACCCTAAGAGAACACAGATGTCAGCCCAGGCTACTATACCCTGCAAAACTCTCAGTCCTCATAGACGGAGAAAACAAGATATTCAATGACAAAAACAAATTTCAACAATACCTACACACAAATCCAGCATTACAGAAGACACTGGAAGGGAAAATACAACCCAAGAAAATTAGCTTCTGTCAAGAAAACACAGGAAATAATTAACCTTACTACATTAAAACAAAAAGCAACCAAGCACACAACCTTATGACCACAGCCAACATCAAAACCAAAGGATCTAACAGCCACTGGTCATTAATCTCTCTCAACATCAATGGACTCAACTCTCCAGTGAAAAGACACAGATTAACAGAATGGATACGTAAACAAAACCCAACAATCTGTTGCATACAAGAAACACACCTAAGGCACAAAGATATACATTACCTGAGGGTAAAGGGTTGGAAGACAACTTTTCAAGCAAATGGACCCAAGAAACAAACAGGAGTAGCCATTTTAATATCTGATAAAATAGACTTTCAACCAAAATTAATAAAAAGAGATGGGGAAGGACACTTCATACTCATCAAGGGAAAAATTCCACCAGGAAGACATCACAATCCTGAACATCTATGCCCCAAATACAAAAGCACCCACATTTGTAAAAGAAACACTGATAAAATTTAAACCACATATAGATCCCCACACATTAATAGTGGGAGACTTCAACACCCCACTCTCAACAAAGGACAGGTCAACAAAACAGAAATTAAACAAAGAAACAATATCTCTGACAGAGGTCATGAATCAAATGGACCTCACAGACATTTACAGAACTTTACACCCAAACACAAAAGAATTTACCTTCTTCTCAGCACCTCATGGAACCTTCTCCAAAATAGATCATATAGTTGGTCACAAAGCAAGCCTCAACAGATACAAGTAGACTGAAATAATCTCTTGTATCTTGTCTGATCACCATGGAATAAAGCTGGACTTCAACGATAACAGAAATAGCAAAAAGCCTACACACACATGGAGACTGAACAACTTGTTACTAAATGACAGCTGGGTAAGGGAAGAAATAAAGAAAGAAATTAAAGTCTTCCTAGAAATCAATGAAAATGAAGAGACAACATACCCAAACTTGTGGGACACAATGAAAGCAGTGCTAAGAGGAAAGTTCATAGCACTAAGTGCCTTCAAGAAGAAATTCGAGACAGCTCATTCAAGCAACTTAATGGCCCACTTATAAACCCTAGAAAAAGAAGAAGCAGACACACCAAAAAGGAGTAGATGGCTGGAAATAATCAAACTCAGGGCTGAAATCAATCAATTAGAAACAAATAAAACAATTCAAAGAATCAATGAAACCAAGAGCTGGTTCTTTGAGAAAATCAACAAGATCGACAAACCCTTAGCCAAGCTAACTAAAAGGCAGAGAGACACCACCCAAATCAACAAAATCAGAAATGAAAAGGGGGATATAACTACAGACACTGAGGAAATCCAAACAATCATTAGGACTTACAAGTCTATATGCCACAAAATTTGAAAATCTAAATGAAATGGACAATTTTCTTGATTGATTTGACTCACCAAAGCTGAATCAGGACCAGGTAAATCAATTAAATAGTCCTATATCCCCCAAAGAAATAGAAGCAGTCATCAAAAGTCTCCCATCCAAAAAATGCCCAGGACCAGATGGCTTCAGCGCAGAATTCTACCAGACCTTCAAAGAAGAGCTAACTCCAATTCTCTTCAAACTATTCCACAAAATAGAAACAAAAGGAATATTACCAAACTCATTCTACGAAGCCACAGTCACCTTGGTACCTAAACCTCACAAAGACTCAACAAAGAAAGAGAATTTCAGGCCAATCTCCCTTATGAACATTGATGCAAAAATACTTAACAAAATACTTGCAAACTGAATACAAGAACACATCAAAGATATTATCCACTATGACCAAGTAGGCTTCATCCCAGGTATGCAGGGGTGGTTCAATATACGGAAATCCATCAATGTGATCCACCATATTAACAAACTGAAAGAAAAAAAAAACACATGATAATCTCCCTAGATGCTGAAAAAGCATTTGACAAAATCCAACATCCATTCATGTTTAAAGTACTGGAGAGATCAGGGATACAAGGCACATATCTAAACATAGTAAAGGCGATATACAGCAAGCCTATAGCCAACATCAAACTGAACGGAGAGAAACTTAAAGCAATCCCACTGAAATCAGGGACAAGACAAGGCTGCCCACTCTCTCCATATCTCTTCAACATAGTGCTGGAAGTCCTAGCTAGAGCAATAAGACAGTTGAAGGAGATCAAGGGGATACAGATGGGAAAGGAAGAAGTCAAAGTATCACTATTTGCAGATAATATGATAGTATACATGAGTGACCCCAAAAACTCTACCAGGGAACTCCTACAGCTGATAAACACCTTCAGCAAAGTGGCCGGATACAAAATTAACTAAAAAAAAATCAGTAGCACTCCTATATACAAAAGACAAAAGGGCTGAGAAAGAAATTAGAGAAACAACACCCTTCACAATAGCCACAAATGACATAAAGTACCTTGGTGTAACCCTAACCAAGCAAGTCAAAGGCTTGTATGAAAAAAATTTCAAGTCTCTGAAGAAAGAATTAGAGGAAGATATGAGAAGATGGAAAGATCTCCCATGCTCATGGCTTGGCAGGATTAACATAGTAAAAATGGCCATCTTACCAAAAGCAATCTACAGATTTAATGCAATTCCCATCAAATTGCCAACACAATTCTTTACAGACCTGGAAAGAAAAATTCTCAACTTCGTATGGAATAACAAGAAACCGAGAATTGCTAAAGCAATCCTCTACAATAAAAGATCTTCTGGAGGTATCTCCATCCCTGATCTCAAGCTGTACTATAGAGCAACAGTTATAAAAACTGCATGGTACTGGCATAGAAACAGAATGGTGGATCAATGGAATCGAACAGAAGACCCAGAAATAAACCCACACACTTACGGACACCTGATTTTTGACAAAGATGCCAAAACCATACAATGGAAAAAAGATAGCATCTTCAACAAATGGTGCTGGTCCAACTGGATGTCTACATGTAGAAAAATGAAAATAGATCCATACTTATCACCCTACACAAAACTGAAGTCCAAGTGGATCAAAGACCTCAACATAAAACCAGACACATTAAATCGGCTAGAAAAAAAAAGTGGGGAATACCCTAGAACTCATTGGTACAGGAGAAAACTTCCTGAACAGAACACCAACAGCACAGGTTCTAAGAGCAACAATCAATAAATGGGACCTCATGAAATTGAAAAGCTTCTGTAAAGCAAAGGACACTGTCATCAAAACAAAGCGACTGCCTACAGATTGGCAAAGAATCATCACCAACCCTTTATCTGACAGAGGACTCATATCCAGTATATATAAAGAACTAAACAAGTTGAAAAGCAGCAAACCAAGAAATCCACTTAAAAAATGGGGAACAGAGCTAAAGAGAGAATTCTCTGTAGAGGAATATTGAATGGCAGAGAAGCACTTAAAGAAATGCTCAACCTCATTAGCCATTAGGGAAATGCAAATCAAAACAACCCTGAGATTTCACCTTACACCCATCAGAATGGCCAAGATGAAAAACTCAAGGGACAACACATGCTGGAGAGGTTGTGGAGAAAGGGGAACCCTTCTCCACTGCTGGTGGGAATGTAAACTTGTACAACCACTCTGGAAATCAATCTGGTGCTTTCTCGGACAACTAGGAATAGCGCTTCCTCAAGATCCAGCCATACCACTCCTAGGCATATACTCAAAAGAGGCTCAAGTACACAAAAAGGACATTTGCTCAATCATGTTTGTAGCAGCTTTATTTGTAATAGCCAGAAGCTGGAAACAGCCCAGATGCCCCTCAACTGAAGAATGGATGCAGAAACTGTGGTACATCTATACAATGGAGTATTACTCAGCAATGAAAAATAAGGAAATCATGAAATTTGCAGGTAAATGGTGGGACCTGGAAAGGATCACCCTGAATGAGTTGTCCCAGAAGCAAAAAGACACGCACGGTATATACTCACTCATATAAACATAGAATAAACCCACTAAAATCTACATCTAAACAAACTAAGCAAAAGAGAGGACCCTAACTAAAATGTTCAATCCCCATCCTGAAAGGCAAAGAGGATGGACATCAGAAGAAAAAGAAAATAGGAAACAACCTCGGAACCTGCTACAGAGGGCCTCTGAAAGCCAGAAGAAAACAGGAAACAACCTTGGAACCTGCCACAGAGGGCCTCTGAAAGCCTCTGCAGTATAGACTGTCAAAGCAGATGCTGAGTCTGATGGCCAACTGATGGGCAGAGTGAATGGAATTTTATGTAAGAAGTGGGAAATAGTAAGAGCTGGAGGGGAACGGGAACTCCACAAGGAGAGCAACAGAACAAGATAATTTGAACACAGGGAACTTCCCAGAGACTCATACTCCAACCAAGGACTATTCATGGAGATAACCTAGAACCCCTGCACAGATGTAGCCCATGGCAGTTCAGTGTCCAAGTGGATTACATAGTAATGGGAAGAGGGACTGCCTCTGACATAATCTGATTGGCCTGCTTGTTGATCACTTCCCCCTGAGGGGGGAGCAGCCTTACCAGGCCACAGTAGAGGACAATGCAGCCACTTTTGATGAGAACTGATAGACTAAGATCAGAAAGGAGAGGAGAACCTCCTCTATCAGTGGACTTGGGGAGTGGCATGCATGCAGAAAGGGGAGGGAGGGTGGGATTGGGAGGGGAAGAGGGAGGGGCTTATGGGGGGATACAAAATGAATAAAGTGTAATTAAAAATAATTAAAAAAAAAGAAACAATACAAACAAACAAACAATAAGGAGTGATAATTTTCAAAGTAAAAATCTGTCATCCTGAATGTGATTATCTAGAGTTAAACATTATAGATAACTGAGTTAGACAAGGAACGGGGAAAATGGTACTGGGTCAGGAAACCTATTTGGGCTGGCTATTTTAAAGCATGGTTTTGCTTGGATGTTTACCTTGTTCGTTTGTTTTTCAATACTGTACAAGTCAGGGTCCTCTAGAGTAACAGAACCAATGTAATGAATCTCTCTCACTCACTCTCTCCCTAACAAAAGAATTTATGAGAATGACTTACAGACTGAAGTCTAGCTAATCCCACAATGGCTGATAGGAAGGAAAGTACAAGATCCAGAGGTCCTTGGTCCCTGAGGCTGAATGTCTCAGCAGGTCTTCAGTAGATGATGGGGATCCAAAGAAGTCAGCTCCTGTGCCAGCGAAGTAATAGATTTACTAGGAAGGTGAGACCAGGCAGGCAAAGTGAAGAAACTTTCACCCTCCATGTTCTTATATATGCTTCCAGCAGAAGGTGGTGGCCCAAGTTAAAGGTGTGTCTTCAGGCTTCAATGATTGGACTAAAGATGCAGGTCTTCAGCCAGGTGTGGTGGCTCACCTTTAATCCCAGCACTCCGCTGGTGGATCAGGCAAATGGATCTCTGTGAGTGTGAGGCTAGCCTGGTCTACAAGTGAGTTTCATGCCAGCCAGGGCTGTTGCAGACAAACCCTGGCTAGGGGGTGAGGGGACTGTGCCTTCCTTACTTACTCCAGGTCTGGATTAAAGGCCCCTCTCTTTCCAGCTCAACAGATCTGCGCTGAATGCAGGTCTTCCTACCTCAAAGATGCAGATTACTTCCTACATCAAATTCAGCCAAAACCAACCAAACAAACAAACAGAAACCAACTCTCAAAGATGTGCTCTTCACTTTTGCAGTTTAGTTAATTCCAGATAGAATCAGGCTGATATGAAAGAACAGCCATCACAGAGACAGGGTTGCTCCATGTACCCCTGGCTGTTCTGAAACTCACACCAGTCTGGCCAACAATTCAAAGATCTCCTGCCTCTGCCTCCCCAGTGCTGAGATTAAATGCATGTGTTTCTTGTCCCTCTTGGAAATCTTGATTATATTCCTTTGTTCAGCTGGAATCCTGAGCAGATCCTAACCCTGCACTCCTAGCAGAGAAATGCTTAGGAGGAAATACCTGAGTGAAGAAGAGCTTAAGTTTCAGGATAAAGAATCCTCTCTCCAACTCCCCCCCACCCTCATTCAGCCCATTTTTTCTATCTCATTTCACTTTTTTTTCTTGTGTTTGTGAAGACTACACATAACACTTCCATCCTATGTCTTGGCATAGGGAACTGCCACATCCCTGTGTCACATAGATTAGGCAGTCTTCAGTCTTTGTGTCCTCACAGAAGAAAGGTAGGGATCTGCGAGGACGAGGGGACTCCAGGGTTCTCTGGACTGGAGTCACCTTTGCAGGGAAGCAGAAACCAGCACTGGAAAGCAGTTTCTTGAGGAACTGTCAAATCAGAGTTCTTCCAAGTCAGGGATAGCAAGGGCAGAAAACCATAGCTTGAGCTCTGTCCATGGAAGTACTGGAGAAGGCCAGAAGCAACTTGTGTGGAACTCCAAGACAGCTTTGTAGAGGAACTTTAATTCAGAGCATAGCTGATCTGACGAGAGATCAGATCCAAAGATCTTCTAGGTCTGTGTGATCTGATTGACATACAAACGTGCCTTTAATCCAGAAGACAGAGGCAAGCAGATCTGACTTCAAGGCCAGCCTTGGATAGAGCAAGTTTCAGGTAAAGAAAAGCTTAGATCCGGGTGTGGTGGTGCATACCTTTAATCCCAAACAATGAAGGTAAATTTAGTTTGTAGAAAGAAGAAGATTTAGTAAATTTAGTTTGTAGAAGGAAGTGATGTCTAATTGGGTGGCAGAAACAATGAAGAATCAGAGAAAGATTTGACAGAATAGGATACTCCCAACTCTCAGGAGAAGAGACAGGAAAGGGAAGTTAAGCTACTTAAGGGGCAATACACAGAGAGGAAACACTTTTCCTGGACAGTAACTGAGAGGGTGGTTGCAGAGAGAGAACTCAAATGTAGACCAAATGAGCCAGAGAATGAGAAAGAGCCAGAAGATTAGAAAAGATTGCTGGAGTTAGTTTGAGGCCAAGCAGACCAATTCAGGCAGGAGCAGAGAGGGAAGCCAGATCGAATAAAGCAGCCAGGAGAGGAGCTTGAGCCAGAACAGCAGAGTTGAACAAGCCTGCACAGAGCTCAGGAAGAACAAGAAAGGGTGAGCTTATTAAGCAGTAAGTTTCAAAGGGTGGTATGGTGGCTAGAAGCTTCTAGGACTAGCCCTAGATTTAGCAGATAGTCCAAGACAACAATTAAAGCAGGAAAATAAAAGTTACTTTCACACTGCTTCCTCACACACAAGCACGAAAAGGCCAGCTCTCCTGCTCTAGGACCAGACAGAAGGACATGAGCAGTGTTCCCTGGGATGGATCACACTGAATCTTCTGTACTCAACTTGTATGGCGTTCACAGCCTTGAGAGAGGTGGGAGGCAAGGGAAGAACTCTAAAACCTGGAGTTTACAAACTCCACAAAACAAACAAAGGGAAAAGGCAGAGCTTGTGTTTAGAGTACATGAGCGAAACAACACATCAAGGGAGTGAGGGGCCAGATGAAAACAGAGCAAAGCCACACTGCAATAAGCAAGGGTTGCTGAATGACAGGTCCCTCCTGCTGCGGATATGGAATCTCCGCCGGGCTGAAAAACCTAACATCTCCCCCTGTCCCTGTGGTGCCTTCTGGTAGTCCAGCATTCTGCCTGGCACCCACAGGATGGCCAGCTACTGACCCTTCCTTCATAGCCTGTCTAACAGGGATAGAAGTGGGCTCAAAACAAAAGTACAAACCTGTCTCCTTGCCTGCCACCTAGATCTGTAGGAAAGAAATGCATCTGAAGACTCAAATAGGGCTTCCAGTGAACAAACCAGAAAATGCTGGGCTGGGATAATCTCAGGCACTAATGAACCATTTTTTAGGGCCCTCAGATCCAGTGCAATGTGGACTAATGCCTTAATCCCGAGTTTGCTGCACCTAAAAAGTCAGGATCCTAAGGTTGATCCCTGGCTAGACATGGCTAAACTTCAAGTCCTGTGGAAGCACAGGCAGGACTAAAGCTGGACATTAGTTGTCTGTGCCCTAACTGCTTTCCCCATCTGGCTTGACCTTGTTTTACTCCCTAGCCTGAGTGGCCTGGTCCATGGAGCCTGGAATTTTCTAGATGTGACTGTGTGGTATAATGGAAATCCTCGGACCCATGGCTC
>NW_026596231.1:9051-10167 GCF_907164565.1 Psammomys obesus | reverse complement strand
CACTCCTCCATTGCTGGTGGGAGTGCAAACAGGTACAATGACTTTGCAAATTAATCTTGTGGTTTCTCAGAAAACTGGTGAGAGACCAAAAGATAAACTAGCAGCTATTATTAAGACTTGAAGTAGGTGGGTGGAGAAGTCCAGTAATGCCCTGAGGGGAAGGACCGCCTTACTGCATTTTTCCCCACCCACTAGAGATAACAGTTGCTAGGAAACTGGCCCATCCCCCTAGGGAGGGACACTAGGTCATTATGGTCTGGGGACCTTCCTATAGCCAATCAATTCAAAATGTAGCATTTTGACCAATAGATGCTTGCCAGGCAGGAATTGCCCCTGCCTTGGGCATGCTGGGAGGGACCAGAATCTTTAAATCACCCAACTAACCTGGGCACAGTGCGCTCAGCTCCCATTGCTTCAGTAGTGGGTGTTTTGTGGGCCCAAGCTGCAGCTTGTAATTTACAATAAAAAGACCCTCATGTGTTTTGCAATGGAGTCGATTCCTGTAGATCTTTTGGGGGCTCGCGAACTGGGTGTAACACTGGAAATAGTTCTGCCTCAAGACCCAGCTATAAAGCAGAAAGACATGCATGTCATACACTCACTTTTAAGTGGATTTTAACCATATAATATAGTATAAACATACTAAAATCCACAGACCTAAAGAAGCTAAACAACAAGGAGGACCCTAGAGAAGATGCTCAATTCTCATTCAGAAGGGAAAACAGGATAGACACCAGAGATGGTAGAAGAGAGGGCACAGGATGGGAACCTACCATAGATGTGCTCTAAAAGACTCCACCCTGCAAGGGATTGAAGCAGATGCAGAGACTCACAGCCAAACTTTGGAGAGAGGGCAGGGAGTATTATGGAAGAAGGGGGAAACAGAAGAATGCAGGAGCAGTGCCTCTGGCAGCTGCTTTGATATTTAAATCTCAGAGGAGAGAAGGCTTTTTACCAGGCCTTTACTAAGTCAGGGTAGAATTTGCAAGTCCATCTCCTTTTGTTTGTGACAGCAGGTGGGATAGCTTCTCCTCCTCAGGCTCCTCATGGAAATTAACCCATTGTTCTGAGATGTTTCTACTCTGGCTTAAAAACTCTACAATAAAAAGACAGGCC
>NW_026596231.1:0-9041 GCF_907164565.1 Psammomys obesus | reverse complement strand
TGTATGTATGTATATACCCATTAGCAACTTGGTCTTCTTGTAGGTTCCATAGTAAGGGGAGCCAAGGCTGTTTCTGACATGGACTCTGTTGCATGATTTTTAATCACTTTCTCCTGGTGGGGCAGCCTAGCCAGGCCACCATGTAAGAGGATGTACTTAGTCCTAATGCAACTTGAAGTGCTGGGTGGCTTAGTGGGGTAGGGAAGAATGGAAGAGGAATGGAGGGGAGGAGGAGAGGAGGATAGGGACTGTGATTAAGATGTAAACTGAACAACTAAATAAAATTAAAAGTTAAAAGTAAATAGATATAGGGTATTGACCTTGGAGATTACATCATAAAAAACTCAGTTAAGTCATTCAGAAATGAGTTAGTTTGTCTCTGTCAAATTTAGTAGTGCCTACACAATAACTTAGGCATTAACCAAAGAAAAAGGCAAAAGAAAACAATTTTGAACTTTAAATCTCAGTAGAGGTTAGCATCTGTCTTAGAATTTCTATAGCTGTGATAGAGATCGTTGTCAAAACAACCTATGAAAGAAAGGGTATGTTTCAGTTTATCATACCATGTTGTACTCCGTCATGAAAGGAAATCAAAATAATTGAGGCAGAAACTGTAGCAGAAGCTATGGAGGCATGATTTTTTTTCTGGCGTACTTCCCAATGCTTCTCAGTTTACATTTTTTATACACCCAGAAATACATGCCCAGAGGTGGCCCCACCCACAGTGCGCTGTGTGCACCTACATCATTTGTTAATTTAGAAAGCCCACAGGCTTGCCCATAGATCAATATGGCAGGTATATTTTCCCAGCTGACTTCCTTCCCAAATTGCTGTAGATTGTGACAAGTTCCATAAAACATAGCCAATATATTTTAGAATTCATACAACTGAATAGCAACAAAATTTAAAATATTAACTCTAACTGAAGTTGGATTAAAGAAATTGAATAGACTTTGTCTGAGTAAGACATAAAAATAAGACATAAAAATTGTAACTATTTTATAAAATTCTCACCATCACTGATCCTAAAGAAATAAAAATTTAAAGTGAAATGAGATATAACCTCACATCTACTAGTATCAAGGTCATCAAATTATATATAATATAAAATCAGACAAAGAGGAATAAACAGTAACTCTGGGACAATGATGTTGTGAATCAAAGTTCATAAATCTATTATGAAAATCACTACATATGTCCTCCACTCCAAGAATAAAAAAGAAAGGAAGACTGTGTACTTCAACAGTTATAGACGGGAAAGAATGATAAAGAAAGGAAGAAGAAAAAACGGAAGGAAAGAAGAAAGGAAAGGAAGGGAGAAAGGAAGGAAGGAAAATAAACAGAAACTGCATATGTTGAAATAATTTTGGTAGTCACTTAGAGCACTATGAAATGTTCATTATTTTTGTTATTTATTGAGTTATATATAAAGATAATATACACAATTTTCTTGATACAGATTTTAATATACTTGAATTTTACTACATGAATTTATTCCATTTCTATGGTTATTTTTTTTTCCTACTACTTCTCCCCACCCCTGCCCCTCTCCACATCTCTTCTATCCAGTTCATCCCTGCATGCACCTCCAGTGGATTTTTATTTCTCCTTGTGAGTGACACTCAGGCAGCGTCTTTTGAGTCCTCCTTATACTATAGCTTTTTTGGGTCTGTGGATTGTAGTATGGTTATCTTGTACTTCATGGCTAATATCCATATTAGCCATAAGTGAGTATATACCATGCATGTCTTTTGGGGTTTGGGCATCCTGAGTGAATACTCAGGATGATAAATCTTTAACATCAAAGACATTTAAGACCATTACTTAAAAATATTTAATTATAGTCATAATACATGTTGACATACTTGTATGATTTTTGACTAATTTAATTGAAATGTTTTCTTAAGTAGTAGGCATTGAATAAATATTTACAATTTCAAAATGAATGAACAGATTTGACTTTTTACAAATAAAGTGTCTTTTTAGTTCACTCTTGCAAGCCTGTTTGGATCAACAAGGCAAATGTTTGAAATTAAAAATGTAAGAAAAATAGATATTTTTGCAGTCATTCTTGTGAAGGAAATATCTATTTGAGGTTTTTTATATGTAAAAGAATGAAAACACGTAGATTCATTACATAGATGTGATGACTTCTTATTTCTCCTGAGATTCAATAGAGAATAACATTGTTAAGAAACATTCTAGTAATGCCGGCATTACTCCCAAGGTGAAGTAATTATACAATTGTCGATGGGATTCATTAACCTAAAAAGTAAAGAAAAAAGTTTCATTATCATCTGAATTGCTTCAGTCTATGTTTATTTTCCTCCCAGAATAGTCTCCACTTACAATACTCACCCTATATGTAATTGCTGCTTCTATAAGCTTTGAATGCAACTTAAAAACTGTGTCAAAAGATTGCTGCTGATGAGACCTTTGCTTATTCATTTAGTTAATTTATTTAAATAAGCTAAGAGGACAGGCATTGAAGATGGAGAGATGGCTCAGAGGTTAAGAGCACTGTCTGCTCTTCCAGAGGTCCTGAGTTCAATTCACAGCATCCGCATGGTGGCTCACAACCATCTATAATGGGCAGAGTGCAGGGAATCTTATTAAAGAAGTGGGAAATAGTAAGACCTGGAGAGGACAGGAGCTCCAAAAGCATAGCAACAGAACCAAAAAATCTGGGCACAGGGGTCTTTCCTGAGATGACACTCTAGCCAAGGACCTTGCACGGAGATAACCTAGAACCCTTGCACAAATGTAGTCCATGGCAGTTCAGTGTTCAAATGGCTTCCATAGTAATGGGAACAGGGACTGACTCTGACATGAACTGATTGGTCTGCTCTTTGATCACTCTCCACCCCGCCCCGAGGTGGGAGCAGCCTTACCAGGCCACAGAGGAAGACAATGAAGCTACTCCTGATAGACCTAATAGACTAAGATCAGAAGGAAGGAAAAGAAGACCTCCCCTCTCAGTGGACTTGGGGAGGGGCATGCGTGGAGAAGGGTGAGGGAGGGAAGGATTGAGAGGGTAGGAGGGAAAAAGCTACTGGTGGGGGGATTTTTAAAAATACAAAATAACAAAATAATGAGGTCTGGTGCCCTCTTCTGGCGTTCAGGTGTACAAGCAGGCAGAACATTGTTTACATAATATAATAAATAAACCTTAAAAAGCAAAACAAACAAACAAACAAAAAAAAAATACAGGCATTAACACCAAAAAATTGGAGGAAAAAAAAGCTGAAATGAAATGCCTTCACAAATAGAGGAGAGTTATATTTAATGTGCCTTGTGATCATGCAGTTGCTTGAATTATTTTTCCCTGTATATTTATAATAACAAATGGATTTTATTTTTAAATATGTCATCCATGGTATAAATAAGGGGCAAAATAAAATTAGATAAATTAAACTCAGAAATTTATGCTCAATTTCAATTAAGAATTATGGTGAAATTACACCTTTTTTTTGGTTTTGTTTTGAGACAGGTTGATTGATATATTGAACTTACTATGAAGCTTGAGCATGACCTCAAATTTCTGATCCCCCTGAATGCTCTGATAAGGGTACTATATGTATATACATTTATATACATGTGTGTGTATATATATATATAATTTATATACATATATGTGTATATTTATGTATATATGTATGTATATATGTATATATATATATATATATAGAGAGAGAGAGAGAGAGAGAGAGAATGTTATGCATTTATTTGTTTACTATCCCTTCTAAATTTGAAAAGGGATGAGGTATAGAACACTTTCCAGGGTTCATTCTTCCGTGAATGAGCACAAAGTTCTAACTTACAAGAGGATTTACTGGTGTCAGAAATGCCTTCAGTTGTATATAAAATTAATGTCATGTCAAAAACTGAAAGCACATAATAAATGCATTTTATATTATAGCCAAAACAAGGTTCAAACATATTTATTGTATTTATTTTTAAAAATAAAAGTTGCTGTTGCCAAATAGCTCATAGAAATCAACTAAAGGGGTGTTTTTTTTGGTTTTTTTGTTTTGTTTTGAGCTCATAGTTTTGTGCTCTCTATTTCTAGTTTTAAAATTACTGTAAAGCAGGCTAATAACCTGCTGAAAAACAAGATGTAGTGATAAATGAAGATTCAGTAGGCCAGACATAAGCCCTACAGCCAGGTCTCCTGAGAAAGGACTCTAGCCGTGCACACCACTGAAGTTTCTAGACATCTCAAAGTAATTGGTGAGCAGTCATTCAATAACCAGGCCCACTGGGGACATCACATGCGCAAATTAACAGTGAACTTCTCTGTTAGACTGTCTTGTTATTCACCTACCCCAATATGACTGAGTGAAGCACAAACATTTAGTATATATGCTACAAGTATTTACACTTTTCGTTAAACAGGCCATCTCTAATCTTGCTGATATTTGTATTCTTTCAACAAATAGTGATATGGAAACTAGTTTATTGTAGTTGCTTTTTTTCCTAAAAATCTCACAAGAAAAAATGTGAAAATAAATACTGTATATTTTTTGCCTCTCTTTTCCAAAAATGGGACAAACATATTCTGATAATTTTCTTTTGTCGACCAACAAAGTAATGAAAACAACCACAAAAATAGAAAACAAACAAAAATTATGAAGATTAAAAGCTACCTGAAGTTCACCAGACACCCTCTTATAATATGCATTTATTTATTTGTGTGTGTGTGTGTGTGTGTGTGTGTGTGTGTGTGTGTGTGTGTGTACTGCATGTGGTTCGTATGTGGATGTTAGAGGGCAATTTCAGAAATTCCTTTTTACATACAACTTTGTAGAAAAAGTATTTTCTTTTTATTGTCCTGCTGTACAACATATTCCAAGAAAACTGGTCCTCAAACTTCATGGATTTTTCTCCCTGCTTCCTGTCTTGGCCCAGGAGTCCTGGCATTACACATGTGTGCTACATGTTCAGTACAAGGCCTGGAATCGCATGTGACCCATCAGGTTGTATCACAAGCATCTCTTGAGGCATAGAGCTGGTCCAATTTTCTGTCCTCTGATGATGTAGTCCTCATAAACAGACATACTCCTCTCCTCAAATTTATGGAGAATAAATCAGATATTTTACACGTGTCAATCTTCACTTCTGGTAAAACTGTGGAAGAGTTATGTTCACATTAGAACCTACTTTATATTGGAACTGTGTATAAAATTAATGTCAAGGACAGCTGCTCAAACTCTGTATGTCCCAGAGCTCTTCCTGTCACAGGTCATGGCAGTTCCTGGGCGTTTTCTTTGTGGGATCTTTTTAGCACTTTACGCTTCTTTATTTTTCACACTCATGTCCCCTAACTGCAGATTGCTAGTTTTTATGTACATACATGAATCATTGTCTATTAAATGAGAAGCCCTTCCTGTGGAGAGACATCTAAAATACGTTTTCTACCTGTAAATTAAGTACATTACTTGCCCTGAGTCATTTTTTAATTTTATCCATTTTATAGTTTTTTGACATTAGTAAGTTACATGCTATTGTCATCATTTAAAGAATATTAAAATAAGTCTTGCCATTTGAAATATTGGGAAAGACTGTGCTAATTGTTAAAGAAAAAAATAAGTAAAAAAAAATAAAAACACTGATCACTGAAGAACAGTTTGCACACTTATGTGGACTTTCTCAGGCCTCCCAAAGTTAAGCAGTCAAGTACTACTTAGACTTTAAAGGTTTGTCAAAGCTAGACAAAACAAAAAGCCCAAATTCAGCTTCTTCAAAACAATATTCTTCAATATACTGTTTAGTTATTGATTGTCTTTATCATCATTTATTATACTAGTATCTAAATTTTGAGGTAATTTCTTACTGGTCACCAAGATTATTGAGAAAAAACCAAAACTGTAATTCCAGGAAATAGTCCTAAAAGACTAATAGTTACACAAAGCCCTGACAGGCATCCATATGTGGAAGTAGGCATATCTAGATAACAAAGATGGTGCCATCCTTCTTCCCTTCCCTGGCCTGAGAAGGCTGGACAGGGTTTTCCTAGCCCTAGTGAGGCTGGCTTGCTGCCTGCCAGTTGAGTATGGTGGGGCAGTCTCAAAGCCAGGCCACTGTGTGCTTAGCCCTAGTTGTGGGCCTTTTAGCTCTGCTTTTTTTCCCCTAAAGTGACCAATTTCAATTTTAAAAAGGAAAGAGAGAGAGAGACCTATTCCAGCCCACCAAAACTATTATTTCTTCTTTGAGATTATAATAAAATTTTATCAATTCTCCCTTTCCTGTCCTACTACCAATCTCTCTCCCACACATCCTTTTGCTCCTAGATTACTCAGATGCTCCTTTGTGTAGGCTTGAAGTTTTCCCTGACCAGTATGTTTGTTGGGGCTTTTATTCCACTCATATTTGAAAGGGCGTGTTAGTGAAACTTTATATGTGTAGCTTTTAACAGTAGTAGGAGACACAAGCTCACAGCAAACTTCCCAGTCCTGTGTCTCTTATGCTCTTTCCATCTTTTCTTTTGGAATGCTCCGTGAGCCTTAGGTGAGGGAGCGTTTTGTACATACAGTCTTTGGGACTGGTACCCAAAAGTCTGCCTTTTCATTAGTTGCATTTTATTTTACTGTAATGGTCCCTGTCTGTTGCAAAGAGAAATTTCCTTTATGAAGAATGAAGATTATGCTTACATGTGGGTTTAAGGATAAATGTTCATAGATTGCTAAAAAGGATTATGCTGGTTTAGAATGTTAGAGGTTAAAGATTCTCCTCCAATAACCATGACTTCGCTAGCACTGTGTAGTAACTTAGTAACGGGTATAGCATCTCTCTTGTTGAACAGGTCTTAAGTCCAGTTAGAAAGGCATTGGTTACTGACAAGGTGTGCATGCCACTGCTACGCACCTAAGGTTTTCCTGCCCTCCTGGTCAGTGTAAGTGTCACAGATGTGTGGAAGTGATGGGTGTCCTCCTCCTTTGGAATCTTGAATGGCACCTTCACAGAGGAGGCCATTCGGGAGAAAGATTTTATCTTGACAGATGGTGTTCTCTCTACATTCCAAATGCTACCTAATAAAAGCCCCAATAATAGACATAAAAACACTCTGTTGAATTGTCCATGGCGGTACAAGAGTCTCCCAAATATACAGACTACTGCCTTTTCTCCTGGTTACCCTCTGATGTGTAAAGTTAAGTCCCTAATGCTGAAAACACATGTACTTCAAAACCACAGCCTAAAATCTCCAGAAATGGAATTGACCTAAAAATAATTTTATCCACTAATTCTGCCTATCACATCTGGGATTTTTCTCTGCTGCTAATTGTTGTACTCAAGATGTTTTTCTTACTGAATTCTTTAATTCACAGAGAAAATGATCATGTCTCTTAGACAGCAGCTTTCCAAATTTCCTTGACACTGTACTTTGTATTTTTCTCACATTACTACATATTTCAAAGGCTCTTGCAGTAGCTAAATTCACATTGTATATTCACAGAAAGTATAGATCCATGACAATAAAAAATAATCAAGTCATTCTACTGTTAGGGTTTGTTATAAAGTATCTTCTTGTGATAAAAACAAATGTGATGTTTATTCCTACACAGTAGTCAATAATGTTAGCACTCTTCATTTTATTTCATTTAAAAGAACTCAGCTAAGTCACATCTCTGTAAAAAATAATTGCTGACACAGTTGTCCACAGGGAATAAAAATCACTCTGGGATAATGTCCCACTTGTCAGTGTACTATAAGATAAATAGTGATCTCTGACAAGACTTAGCTTAGATTTTGAAACCTGGGGAGAAACAGTGTATCCAAAACAAAATATGTTCCACTGTGGATGGTCTTAGATGGTGTTAACTTAAGAAACTTAATCCCTGTCACAGCAATAAAACATCTAAGGTAAATGTTGCAAAGCTAATGTTTGTGCTTTAAATGCTATGCACCTTTGTTGACACCTTATGAGAGTCAGCCTTCATGTGGGCGAGGAGATCAAAGTGCTCTCCTATGACAATTACACAGAAGCACTGTGCCATCTGTTCTTTACTTACTGCCAAGAGAAGGAAGCTGACTCTCCACGTTTCAGAACCTTTAGAATCAATGGTAGAAAATCTTAATTGTTTTTCCAGGAGTTTCTTAATTCTTTAATATTTACATGAACCTTTTGTTAAATTGTTAACAAATACATAAAAGAAGCTTTTTATTGAAATTTTCTCTGTCCATTTTCTGTGTCTCACTCACTCAATTGTTTTGTATCCATTTTAAATATCAGATTGGAAGATTTAGCATTTCCCTGTGTGATATTGTCTGACTTAATGGTCATGATGGTACTGACACTAATAATAATCACATAATAAAGAACTACTATTTTTTTATACATCTACAGCATGATTTTGAAAGAGGCAATACAGTGATAAATGTGGAAATCATTAATGAACATGTTCCTTGTTGGATGGTTCTTTTCAAAGGATTCAGACACTTCATCCAAAAAAAAAAAAAAAAAAAAAAGAAAAGAAAAGAAAATATGGATGAGATCATTTCTAAGCTCCTCGATTTTGGCTAATATTCTTTAATTTTATAACCTAACCTAAAATTCTCATGGCAGGATAAAACCATTCAAGATCAGAAGCATTGCAGGATTTTGAGGAAAAAGACAAGAGAACACTCAACAAATGAACTTGAATGAATTAATTCTATTTTGTTTTAGTCCCACCTGTAAAAAAATTCTCTAACGTTTTTATGACAATCAAGAAATCTAAATAAAATGAGACATGCAAATATACTGTCTACTCTCCATAGCTGATAATTTATATTAGTTATTTACTGCTTCAGTCAGGACCATCATCAGCCTCATCACTACCAGTTACCACGAATAAACAAGTGTTGTATGAAACTGTACCCCAGTTCTAGTTCCTAGAAATAGGAATAATCATAGTTCAAAGAATGGAAAGTTACTGTATATGGTGTTGTTTCTTGTTACAGTACTGATATTATAATGATTACAGTTTATTTACATTTAGCAACATTTGAGCAATTATTATTATTTTGCCTGTTTACTTGTTCTGTTGTTTCCAATAAAAATA
>NW_026596230.1:3209-6334 GCF_907164565.1 Psammomys obesus | reverse complement strand
GTGCCTTCAGAAAGAAATTTGAGACATCGCATACAAGCAACTTAACAGTACAAAGCTTTAGGAAGAAAAAAGAAGCAGACACACCCAAGAGGACTAGACATTTGGAAAAATCAAACTCAGAGCTGAAACCAACAAATTCAAATCAGTAAACCAATAAATTAGAAACAAATGAAAATAATCAAAGAATCCATGAGACCAGGAGATGGTTCTTTAAAAATAATTAACAAGATAGACAAACCCTTAGCCAAACTAGCTAAAAGGCAGAGAGAAACTATCCCTATCAGCAAAATCAGAAAGACAAGGGGGACAAAAGACAGACACTGCGAAAATTCAAAGAATCATTAGGTGTTACTTCAAAAGCCAGTATGCCACAAAATTTGAAAATATAAATGAAATGGACAATTTCCTTCGTAGATTCCATTTACCAAAGCTAAATCAGGATCAGGTAAAAAGTTTAAACAGTCCTATGTCCACCAACGAAATAGAAGCAGTCATCAAAAGTCTCTCTGCCAAGCAAAACAAAACACAACACAAAACAAAACGAACAAACAAAAAATAACCCAGATACAGATGGCTTCAGTGCAGAATTCTACAGACAGTCAAATAAGATCTGAGGGCAATACTCTTCAAATTATTCCATAAAATAGAAACAGAAGGACCATTATCAAACCCATTATTTGAGGCCAAAGTAACCTTGATACCTAATCCAACAAAGATCCAACAAAACAGGAGAATTTTAGACCTATCTTTCTTATGAACATTGATGCAAAATACTCAATAAAATACTTGCAAAACGAATCCAAGAACATATAAAAGAGATCATCCACCATGACCAAATAGGCTTCATTCCAGACATACAGGGGTGGTTCAAGTATACGAAAATCTATCAATGTAATCTACCACATACACAAACAGAAGAAAAAAACATATAGTCATCTCCTTAGATGATGAAAAAGGATTTGACAAATTCCAAACCCATACATGTTTAAATTTTAGAAAAATCAGGGATATAATCCACATACCTAAACACGGTAAAGACAATATGCAGCAAGCCTTTAACCAACATCAAACTAAACAGGGAGAAACTTAAATCAACCGCATTGAAATCGGGGACATGGCAAGGATGCCCACTCTTGCTGTATCTCTTCAACATAAAATTGGAAGTCCTGGCTAGAGCAATAACACAGCTAAAGGAGATTAAAGGAATATACATTAGAAAGGAAGAAGTCAAAGTATCACTAATCACAGATGATGTGAGAGTATAATTGAGTGACCCCAAAAATTCTACCAGAGAAATCCTTAAGCTGATAAGTGCCTTCAGCAAAGTGGCTAGATACAAAATTCCTCAAAAAAAAAAAAATCAGTAGCCCTCCTCTATACAAAAGACAAAAGGACTGAGAAAGAAATTAGGAAAACTACACCCTTTAAAATAGTCACAAATAACATAAAGACACTTGGTGCAACTCTACCAAAGCATGTGAAAGATCTGTATGAAAAAAAAGCTTCAAGTCTCTGAAGAAAGAAATTGAAGAAGATATCAAAACATGGAAAGATCTTCCATGTTCATGGCTTGGTAGGATTAACTTAGAGAAAATGGCCATCCTACCATAAGCAATCTACAGATTCAATGGAATTCCCACCAAAATACCAACACAATTCTTTACAGACCTTGAAAGAACAATTCTCAATTTAATATGGAAAAACCAAAACCCAGAATTGCTAAAACAATCCTACATAATAACAGATATTATAGAGGTAACTCCATCCCTGGTCTCAAGCTGTACTATAGAGCAACAGTAATAAAAACTCCATAGTGCTGGCATAGAAACAGAATGGTGGCTCAATAGAATCAAATAGAAGATGGAGAACTATACCCACAAGTATACGGATATTTGATTTTTGACAAAGATGCCAAAACCATACACTGGAAAAAAAAAGACAGCATCTTCTATAAATGGTGCTGAATGTCTACATGTAGAAAAGTGCAAATAGATTCATATTTATCACCCTGCACAAAACTAAAGTCTACGTGGATCAAAGACCTCAACAGAAAACCAGACAAACTAAACCTGCTAGAAGAAAAAATGGGGAGAAGCCTTGAATTCATTGGCACAGGAGACAAATTCCTGAACAGAAACAACAACAGCATAGGCTTTAAGATCAACAATCAATAAGTGGGACCTCATGAAACTGGAAAGCTCCTGTAAAGCAAAGGACACTGTCCTCAGAACAAAACAGCCTACAGATTGGGAAAGTATCTTCACCAACCCTGGATCTGACAGAGGGCTAATATCCAGAATACATAAAGAACTCAAGAAGTTAAAAAGCAATAAACCAGTTAATGCAATTAAAAATGGGGTACAGAGCTAAACAGAGATTTATCAATAGAGGAATATCGAATGGCAGAGAAACACTTAAAGAAATGCTCAACATGCCTAGTCATCAGGGAAATACAAATCAAAATAACCCTGAGATTTCATCTTACACAAGTCAGAAAGGCTAAGATAAAAAATTCAAGTGACAACACATGCTGGAGAGGATGTAGACAAAGTGTAATCCTCCTCCATTGTTGGTTGGAATGTAAACTTGTACAATCACTTTTAAAATCAATCCGGCACTTTCTCAGAATATTGGGAATAGTGCTACCTCATGATCTAGCTATATCACTCCTAGGCATATATCCAAAATATGCTCAACTATACAAGGACATTTGTTCAGTGATGTTTGTAGAAGCTCTATTCATAATATCCAGTAGCTGGAAACAACCCAGATGTCCCTCAACAGAAGAATGGAAACAGAAATTGTGATACATTTACACAATTGAATACTACTCAGCAAGTAAAGACAAGGAAATGGTGAAATTTGCAAGCAAATGGTGGGATCTAGAAAAGATCATCCTGAGTGAGGTATCCCAGAAGGAGAAAGACACACATGGTATATACTCACTTATGAGTGGATTTTAGATATATAATATAGGATAATCATAGTAAAATCTGTACACCTAAAGAAGCTAACAAGAAGGAGGTCCTAGGTGAGATGTTCAATCATCACTCAAAAAGGCAAATGGGATGGACATTGGAAGTCAGAGAAAACAGGGAACAGGGCAGGAGCCTACCACCGAGGGA
>NW_026596230.1:0-3199 GCF_907164565.1 Psammomys obesus | reverse complement strand
TTTTCTGAGACTGATAGTCCAACTAAAGACCATTCATTGAGATAATCTAGAACCCCTTCACAGATGTAGCCCATGGCAGCTCAGTCTCCAAGTGGGTTTCCCTAGTAAGAGGAACATTGGCTGTCTCTGACATAAACTCAGTGCCTGGCTCTTTGATAACCTTCCCTGGAGCTGGGGCAGCCTTACCAGGCCAGAGAGGAAGACAATGCAGGCAGTCTTGATGAGACCTGACAGGCTAGGTTCAGAGAAGAAGGAGGAGGACCTCTCTTATCAGTGGACTAGGAGAAGGATATGTGGGGAGAAGAGGGAGGGTGGGATTGGGAGGCGAAAAAGGAGGAGGCTACAGCTGAGATACAAAGTGAATAAATTGTAATAAATAATAAATAAAAAATAAAATAATAATAATTACCATGATAGATTGAAACCCATACTGCCTCAGGGAAGCAGAGGCAGATGTATCTCTGTGAATTCAAGTCCAACCTGGTCTACAAAGTAAGTCCAGGACAGCCAAGGATACATAGAGGAAAACCTGTCTCAAAAAAAAATGTATATATGGATATGTGTGTGTACATACAAACACACACACACACACACACACACGGAAACTCACACTATGTTCCTTCATAACATACTTTAAAATTTACTTATTTTTATTTAATGCATGAGTGTATTGCCTGCATGTATGTATGTACTCTGTGTTCATGCCTGGTGACTTCAGAATTCAGAGGAAGACATTTGATTACCTGTAACTGGATTTACAGATTGTTGTGAGTTTTCATATGAGTGCTAGAAAGTGAACTTGGGTCTTCTGTAAAAGAAGCAAATGTGCTCCATCTCTTTAGCCCCTTTATTTTTAGTTTTGTTTTTAAGGTTTTGGTTTGGATCTGCTTGGGTTATTGAGACAGGGTTTTCTGTATAGCCTTTGGCTGTCCTGGAACTGCCTCTCTAGGCCAGCCTGACCTTGAACTTACAGAGATTTTCCTGCCTCTGCCTCTGGTAGTTTTGAGTTTAAAAGCATACATTACCACTGCCTGGCTGTTTTTTGTTTTTGTTTTTGTTTTTGTTTTTTTCTTGTAAAGAGAATGTTTACATTTATATGTGTGTGTGTTTGCGTGTACATAGTTTATGTGTATCAAATGCATATAGAAACCCCCAGAGGCCAGAAGGTGTCAGATCCCATGGAACTGGAGTTACAGTTAGTAAGCCACCATGTGGTTGCTAATCCAGGGCCATGTGCTGGGCCCTTAGCAGTAAGCATTCTGGAGCACTGAGCCATCTTTCCACTCCCTATGCACACACACACACACAAACACACACAGACAGGCTGTATGTTTATGTGTATGTGTGTGGGCACTTGAAGAAGCCGAAAAGGCAATTAATCCACTGGAACTGGAATTACAGATGATTGCTAATGTGGTTGCTGGGAGCCAAATTCAGGTCCTCTGCAAGTACTCTTAACTACTGAGTTACTTCTTCAGTTCCTGGGATGACCTTTTCACATACCTTCCGGTAGTTATTCAGTATATTATATTGCCTCCTGGGTGGTTCTGCTGGAGGAAAAGTAGATTCAGTGGAGGGTAGATAGAGGCTTGTAGTATATTGAAAGTGATTTTGGATATTCTTAGTGTTACAAATACCTATATATTTTTGTTTATTTGTTTTGTTTTTTTTTAGATAAGGTTTCTCTGTTATACAGTTCTGGCTGTCCTGGAACTCTGTCTCTGTTGGTAATTAAATTAAAAGCATGCACCACCACACCCAGAGACAAACCTATCTTAAAACACAGTTTTAGAGACTAGAGGTGTAATAGAACTCAGTGGTAGTATGTGTTTAGTAAGTACTAGGCCCTAGGTGCAATCCCCTACACCAATTAACATGGTTTTCTATTAATTTTCTTGTAATCTAGTTATTCCTTCCTAAATTTATAACCAAGAGAATGTGATATATATCTCCAGGTGCTGGGAAGATGACTTAGCAGATTAGAGATCTTGCTGTTCTTACATAGGACTGGGGTTTGGATCTCAGCATCCATATGATGGCTCACAACTGTCTGTAACTCCAGTTTCAGGGGTTCTGTCACCCTCTTCTGGCTTCCATGTTCACTTCACACACATGGTACACATACATACATTTAGGCAAAACACTCATACACATAAAATAAAAATGGAGAAACATACGTTCAGGGATGGCAGGATGATGTAGTGAGTTTAGGTGTTTGCCACCAAGCCTGATATTCTCAGTTTGCTTCCTAAGACCCACTTAATGGGTGGAGGAAACCAACTCCTGAAAGTTGTCATTTCTAACCTCCACACACATGTTTACATGCTCACAAAAAAGTAAACAATAATATGTCCTCGGCTGGATGTGGTAGCTCAGCCTGTAACAGTAGCACTTGGAAGATGCCAATCAGAGCTATATTCTGAGACCTTGTCTTAAAAATATATATAATTCACGTGGGATGTAGCTCAGTTACACAATACTTACCTAGTATACATGTGGAATGGTTTGCGTTCTAGTACTATAATAATTAAAATAGGGGTTGGAGAGTTAGCTCAGTTGTTTTTTTTTTTCTTTATTAATTACACTTTATTCACTTTGTATCCCCCCTGTGGTTCTCTCCCTCCTCCCATCCCAATCCTTCCCTTCCTCCCCTCTCTGCATGCATGCTCCTCCCCAAGTCCTCTGATAGGGGAGGTCTTCTTTTCCTTCCTTCTGATCCTAGTCAATTAGGTCTCATGAGGAGTGGCTGCGTTGTTCTTCTGTGGCCTGGTAATGCTGCTTCCCCCTCAGGGGGAGGTAATTAAAGAGCAGGCCAATCAGTTGTTAAAAGTACTGTCTGCCCTTTTCACGGTCCTGAGTTCAATTCCAGCAACCATATGACGGCTCATAAACATCTATAATGAGTTCTGGTGCCCTGAAATTGTGTGCAGGCATGCATGTAGTCAGAACACTGTATATATAGTAAATGAATAAATCCTTTAAAAACAAGAGGAAAGGCTGGAGAGATGGATCAGAAGTTAAGAGGTTTGGCTGTTCTTCCAAAGGTCCTGAGTTCAATTGCCAGCAACCACATAGTTGCTCATAACCATCTACAGTGAGAGCTGGTGCCCTGTTCTGGTACATAGGCACACATGCAGGCAGAATGCTGTTTAATACCAAGTAAGTAAGTAAGTAAGTAAGTAAGTAAGTAAGTAAGTAA
>NW_026596229.1:8458-61572 GCF_907164565.1 Psammomys obesus | reverse complement strand
CCCCCCAAATGAGACATGTTCAACACACGCAGGGTCACACGGAAGAAAGAAAGAAAGAAAGAGAGAAAGAAAGAAAGAAAGAAAGAAAGAAAGAAAGAAAGAAAGAAAGAAAGAAAGAAAGAGTGCAGTACTGATCTCACTCTACTTGGGAGATCTCTGGGAGGTAATTAAAGTTAAATGAGGCCTTTATAAGAAAGGCCCTAACCCTAGCCCTGACCCTAACTCTAACCCTGACCCTGACCCTGACCCTAACCCCTAACCCTGACCCTGACCCTACCCTGACCCTAACCCTGACCCTGACCCCTAACCCTGACCCTGACCCCTAACCCTGACCCTGACCTCTGACCATGACCCTGACCTCTGACCATGACCCTGACCCCTGCCCCTGCCCCTGACCTCTGACCATGACCCTGACCCTGACCCTTACCCCTGACCCTGACCCTGACCTCTGACCATGACCCTGACCCTAACCCTTCCTGGCTATTAGTTGTCCACTGCAGTCTCCATGTCTCTTGATTCTAGTAGTCTCAGCTAGAGTCACCCCAAAATCTTCCCAGGAGCCTATTCTGTTGCACGTCTCCAGAATGCCCCAGAGATGCCTTCTTCATTTACTCTTCTCTCTCTCAAACCTCTCATATATCACCTTTTCTCTCTGCACATCTGATCCCCACTTTCTTTACCCTCCCCACATCCTCTGTCACCCAATTCTTACTCTTTGTCCACTTCTCTTGTCTATTCTGTTTCCCATTCTGAGTGGGATTCAATCATCCTTGGGTTCTTTTTGTTACTTAGCTTCTTTGAGTCTGTGGCTTTTAGTATGATTATTCTGTACTGTATGGTTAATATTCACTTATAATTGAATACATATCAAGTGTGTCTTTCTGTGTCTGGGTTACCTCACGCAGGATGATCTTTGTTAGTTTCAGAGGAAAAAAATTGAAGAAATTCCACTATAATCAGGGACAAGACAAGGCTGTCCACTCTCTCCATATCTATTCAGCATAGTACTTGAAGTCCTAGCTAGTGCAACATAACAACTAAAGGAACTCAAAACAATACAGGTTGTAAAGGAAAAATTCAAAGTATTGCTGTTCACAGAGGCTATGACAGTATACATAAGTTGTCCCAAAAATTCTACCAGAGGACTCTTACAGCTTTAATAAACACCTTCAGCAAAGTGGCTGGATACAAAATTAATTTAAAAACATCAGTAACCCTTTTATACAAGTGATAAAAGGGCTGAGAAAGTAAATGCTTTTGCATCTATGTATTTATAGAACCTAAAAATGTGTGAGATTTTGTTTTTTTCTCCTCTCCTCCTCTTCTCATCTACCCCATCTGGTACCCTTCTACCCTCAAGCCTCTATTCCACCTTCATAGAACCTGTGCTTTTTTACTCTCTCTGCCATTAATACCTCTTTCCCTCCTTTATGGTCCTCTGTCTAGTTTCATAACAAGTACCCCCACTCACACCCTCATATGTACATCTACACAAACCAAGTACTGAGATCAGCATATGTGATGGAACATGCACATTTATCTTTCTTAACCTGAGTTACTTTGTGATGCAGCATACTCTGTGGTATGAAATGGTTCCCTCCTTGCACCTCGCCTGAGCAGTATAGTGGAGCTGGCCCTGGACTTGGCAGTTGTTGGTGAGCCAGCCCCGAGGGTGTGAATGTGGGAGATTCACATCCACACACCTGCTGGATGTTGGCCCTGAGGCGGGAGTGATTCTTTGCTCCCCTTCCTTGTCCCTCACCATCTATGGCAGACTAGAGCCTGGCCATGGCCCTCACTGGCTGCAACACTCTGAAGAGAGGGCCCTGTGTCTCACCTGAGCAGCATTGTGTAACAGGGGTTGCTGCTTAGCTGGCCCCGAGGGCATGAGAGTGGGAAAGCTTGCAGGCTGACCAGATCAGACACCTCTCAGGCCCAGGTCCAGGATTCTGAATTGGTACACACAACATCTATCTCATCCATGAACTACTAGCTTAATGAGACATACTAGTAGGAGAATGGAAGACAGTGGTGTGATGTGATTTGAACTGTGGGGACCCAGCTCAAGAGCTTTCAGAGGGGAAGAACAATATTATGTGGCCTAGAGACTGTTCTTGAGATATTTTGATAGAGTGGCTGCTTTCTAACCTTATCCTAAAAAAAAGAAAAATCTGCCTGAGGCTAAATTGAAGAGTTATAGATTAACAGCTTTGGCAGAGGTAATTTCCAGACAGCCTAGTATTGATGGTATTGTTTGGTTATTAGAGGACACATTTATGTATATCTGTAATAAAAAGGAGAAAGCTGAGCAAAGAAAAAATACAAAATGTACAGTTTGAGGAAAAAAAGGGGCACTGAGAAGTGTAAACAGATTTTTAAAAAGCCTGATGCTAAGTGAAATAAAAGGAGTAGAGCAAGACCTTACCCAGCTGAACTTCCAACTTGTTAAAGGGAATTATATATAAAAAGCTTAGGGCTGGGCATAGTGGTGCACATCTTAAATCCTAGCATTCAGAAGGCAGAGGCTGGTGTATCTCTGAGTTCAAGGCCAGTCTGGTCTACAGAGCAAGTTCTAGAACAGGTGAGTTTGGGCAGTGAAGGAAACCATTGAAAACAGAAAGCTGGCAAAGATGTAATTGAATGAGGGGGTTGTGGTCCAGCCCCAGCAAGCAGCAGAACTTGACAGCTTTAGCCAAGTGGCTCAGGCTTTAGAGTGAAGGATAGAAAAAGGAATTGTGGAATCTGTCTCCACGACTAAGGAAAGCCATTGAGGCCAGGCATGTGTCAGGAGTGTTTTTACATAGAGGCCTAGAGAGGCCATTGTATGAAGTCTGGATTGCCTTATAGACCCCAAGCCAGAGCAGCTGAAGAACACTGTTAACAGGGAGTGGAACCAGCCCAAGAGAAAGAAATGTGTTGCAGTCAACAAAGCTGAAAGGAGTTAGAGATCTGAAGAGTGCTTTGACATCAGGCATAAAGATGCAGACTTTGGAGTTTGCCCAGCTAGTTTTTGGTCTTTCTTTGGTTCAGTATTTCCTCACTTTGCTCCTTTCCCTACCTTTTGAAATGGTAATGTATATCCTGTACTACTACATGTTGGAACTATGTGATCTGCTTTTTCATTTTGATTTTACAAGAGATTAAGAGATTGCCATTAGTCCTAGAAGAGACTGAGCTTTGGACTTTTAAACAGTGTGGAGAGTGTGATAGACTATGGTTGGGACATCTGAAGTTGGACTGAAGTCAGCTTTTCATAACGACACAAGATATAAGACTATTGGTGCCAGGAAGTCAGATTTGGTGGTTTGAATAAAAAATGACATACGTAGATGACTCTAGCTGAAACTTCTAGTAGCAGTGGTGATGGAGACTGAACAGGACACCCTCTCACTAAACAGGACTCCTAGTGGAGGCAGAAGAACACTAATCTACCCACAAAAACTTTGATCTAAAAATTACCCTGCCTACAAGATGTGTAGGAATAAAGTTAGAGCAGAAATTGAATGTCCAAACAATGCTGGTCCAAATTGAGACCCATGCCATGGGAGAGAGTCAACCCCTGACACTATTAACAAAACTCTGTTCTGCTTGCAGACAAGAGCCTAGCATAGCTGTCCTCTGAGAGGCTTCACCGAACAGCTGATCAAAATAGATGCTGAGACTCACAGCCAAACATTGGGCGAAGCACAGGGAACCTTGTGGAAGAGTTGGTGGGGGGTAGGGGATAGAAATACCTGGAGAATACAGGAATTCCACAGGAAGACCAACAGAACCAACTAGCCAGGGCCCAGAGGGGCATGTAGCTACTGAAGCACCAACCAAGGACCATGCATGAACTGGACCTACACCCTTACACAGATGTAGCTGATAAGCAGGTCAGGCTTCTTGTGGGTTCCTTAGTAAGGGGAGATGGGGCTGTCTCTGATAAGGATTCTGTTTATTGCCTTTTGATCCCTTTCCCCTGGCGGGGATTTTTTGCCAAGTTACAGAGGAAGAGGATGCACTTTGTTTGATGTGACTTGATCTGCTGGGGTGGGTTGAGGGGGGCTCCACTTTTCTGAGAAGGCAGAGGTTAGGGGGAAGAAGGAGAAAGGGTGGAACTGAGAGGAGAGGAGGAAGGGGGCTACAATTGGGATGTAAAGTCAATGAATAAATAATTTTTTTAAAAAGAAAATAAAATGGCCCCCATAAGCTCATGTGGGTGGCACTATGAGGAGGTGTGGCCTTGTTGGAGGAAGTATGTCACTAAGGTTGGGCTTCAAGGTTTCAAATGCTCAGGCCAGAATCAGCCCCATCCCACCCCCTTCTCTCTTCCTGATACCAAAGGATCCAGATGTAGAACTCTAAACTCTTTCTCCAGTACCATGTTTGTCTGTTTGCCACCAAGCTTCCTGCCATGACTACAATGAACTAAACCTCTGAAACTGTAAGCCAGCCAAACTAAATGTGTTCTAAGAGTTGCTATGGTCATGGTGTCTCTTCACAGCAATGAAAACCCTAACTAAGATATACTCTTCATATAATTGGTAAGAGCAAAATCTCTTTACCTGTGTGGTCTCCCTCCTAAACTGCCACAGGTCTAATTTAGCAGTGGTGAAATAATTTGACAAACCCAACAGAGGTGCATTCTACATTATAGCTAGACTGTACAACTCAGAACCATCAAGGTTATCAGAAACATCCGAAGTCTGAAAATCTGTTAGGAAGTTTAACGTGTTGATCAAATTTATTGTGGTATTCTGAATGAGTGTAGTGGATGGAATAAAAATGGCCCCCATAGGACCATAGGAAGTGGCACCATTAGGAGTTGCTGCCTTATTGGAGTAGGTGAGGCCTTGTTGAAGGAAGTATGTCACTGGAGGTGGGCTTTGAAGTTTCAGAAGCTCAAGTTAGGTCTTGTGGCTCACTGTTTCTTCCTGCTACCTGTATATCCAGATGTGGAACTCTCAGCTACTTCTTCAGCACCAAGTCTGCCCACATGCCACCATGCTTCCCTCCATGACTATAATGGACTAAACCTGTGAACTGTGAGCCAGCTTCAATACAATGTTTTCATTTATGAGAGTTGCAATGGTCATGGTGTCTCTTCACAGCAACAGAAGCCCTAACTAAGATACTGGGACATTGAAACAGAAAAGAAAAAGAGCATTAGGTTAAATCTAGGTAAGTATACTTAAAGTATTGTTTTCAAATAGTTGTATAAACATTGATTCACTCATTGTGAGTAATGTACCATTATAAAATAATAACAACAGAGTGACTAGTGTCTCCAGACAGTTTTATAAATACAATCCCATCAAAGAATTAAAAGATTGTTAAACTAAATCATTGGCTGTAGATAATTTTACATCTAAAATTGGGTGAGGATGAAAGATAGCCCAGCAATAGAGCACTGTCTTTTCTTCTAGAAGATCAGAGTTTGATTCTCAGTATACATACGGCAGCTCACAACTGCATGTAACTACAGTCTCAGGGTATCCATGCCCTTGTTAGTCTCTGTGGGTACCAAACGTGTGATGCACAATCATGAATATAGGCAAGACACAAATACACATAAAATACTTTAGGTGGGTTCTGTAGTCTCTCCATTTTAAATAAAATTGTATTGGAAGTCCTTGAAAGGAAAATAGGATAAAGAAGGAATTAAACATATAGATATTGGCAAGTAAAAGAATCAGTCAATACATAAGCATATAATGTAATTCTAAAAGCAAATGCTTAGACTTACAATAATTTAATCTTAATTTATTATACACAAGTCTATCCAGGTCAGAACTGATAGTTATGGATCATGGCTTCCAATTGATAGTGGCAAACTGAGGGGACAGAATTAAAATACTGGTGGTAAGCCAGTGCTGGTAGCTTCCTGGAGTGGGCTTATACTTATTATGTAAAACATTTGATCATGTAAGAGTATTGAGAAAGCGGGGCTAGGGCCATTAGTTCTAGCGGGGACTTTCCACTGATAGTGGCAAAGCGTCTAAAAGAGAAAGATAGAGGGGAGAGAAAAAGACCACACACATACATACACACTTACACTTGAGGAAGTAAGACAGACTCCAGCAGGTAGGTTCCAACAAGCTTCTTCTTTCAAATTTCTCTTATTTTACACACACACACACACACACACACACACACACACACACACACACATTCACACACATTCACATACTGGGCAGATGGAAACAGATTCCAACTTCAACAGCACATAATACATATATACATTTGATGGATGGAACAAACTCCAAAGAGCACTCTCCACATCATGTTTTTATTCCTTTCTCCAGAGCAAAATCTTTCAAGCAGTACAAAAATCACAACGTGGTTACATTCTATTTTTCTTTAAGTAAACAGTTACAATGAGTATACATAAGAAAAATATGTTTCCCAATACTCTTACATGATCAAATGTTTTACATATTATGGGTAAAAAACAAATTATTTCCAAGAACCCATATACCTTTGTAAGCAACTCATTACAAATTAACAAGGTAAGCAAGCAAGGTAATTTCTCAGTCAGCTTTTCTTTACTGGCAAGCTACAGTTTGTGGTTACAAAGAAAGAATCAATCATCTTAAAAGGTAATCTTATAAGAGTCTTAAGAGAATAACAAATCTAAGCTTTTATATAAAAAATAAGCAGCCATTTCTATGTTAAATTTCAAGATTTAATTTACATTTAAATTTACTCATTAGTAATTTTTATTAGATTATATCAGAAAGCTGAAGGCAAAAACAAGTATAATGAAATTGTCACCTCAGTCACCATCGTGTGTAAAGTGTAAAAGTTTGTAAAATGTAAAAATTGAGAGTGTAAAGATTGTAATGTGTAAAGTACTACGCTGGACTACTGTATTTGTCTACTAGCCTCAAAAAGTTCCTGGCTTTGCTATTGAGAGTGCTCTTTTCTGAATTTCAAATTGTTCCTTAATATTTTCTGCATCAGAGCTCTTAGCAAAAACATCTTTACCTAACTGTGCTAAACAATCTATTTTTCCAAATTCTTTCCAAGGGTAGTGGTCACTGATATCAATCTACATCAGTAAGTTCTTTTCAAGGGTGGTGGTTAAGTCATAAATCTGCTCCCACAGCAATGCCTGAAAGAGATCAAGTATTGTTATTGTGAGTGCCAGTAATATTGCCCAGCAAAGGGCTGGAAGCCCCCTTAGAATTTTCACACAATGAGGGATGTGGTAGCCAAAGGGGCAACAAGCTCCATAACAGCATCAAGTCCTCAGGACACATAGTTCTTGGGTTTCTGCTACTCCAAGACAAATCTATTGTGGGTGTGCTAACTGGTGGGACCACATTCCATGAGTTCTAGAGCTGTTTTGTTGTTTCTCTTGCATAGCCGTTGACCACATCATATACACATACTTATAGAATTGCTTTGTAAAACTGAAAGGATCAAACTAACTCTGTAACCTGTATGTCTTCTAAAGCCTATAGTTTTGAGTTTTAGGTCCAGGTTAAGCTAAAGCCTCTTAGTACCTTTCCAGAGAATGGAGAAATGTATATATATATATATATATATATATAAATATAAAGCGAGCAAGCAATGACCTTCTTTCAGCAAAAAGAATGATCAGACCCTTGTCTTCGAGATAGTGTTTCTTAGCAACCAACCCAGATGGCCTTAATCCTCCTTCTGAGTAGCTCCTGACCTCTGGCTAAAAGCCCGTAGCCCTGATTTTCAAGGGTGAGCTAACAACCCCCACCTTTAATTGTAGCTGCATCCATACTTGGCAGGACTGGCTAAGCTTGAGCACCTAAGACTAACCAATTATCTTACTTTATAGCTTCCTCATCCATTCCTAAATTGCCAAGACTGCAACTTCAAAATTCCACGCTTTGTCTTTTAAAAACCCAAGGTCTTTGTCTCCTGGTGCCACTCTTTGCTGACCGGCAGGGGGGACCCCATTGCACAATGGTTAAAATAAACCTCTTGCGATTTTGCAAAGATGAGATCTGGTCTCCTGAGTTCTCTTCATCGCTTCTAAAAATTAAGCTCATGCTGGGCCTAGCAAAACTAACATAAGTCCATAAAATTTATAACCTAATCTTATTACTGAAAGATATTAACATTTTTATAAGGCTGCATCATTATTGCACCACATTTAAAGTTTTAATGTTGTATTGATTTTCAGTTCTCCACAAACTAATGAGTTTTATCCACTCTAGTATAGACAAAAGGCCTGGCAGTGTGTTTGCAAAAATTGACATTAAATAAAAACGAGAATGTTAAAGCCAGTTTTGAAGGATCACAGGAGGTCTCAGAACACACATCCAGGCATGTACACATGCACATAGGACAGATTATAGAAGAGAGGGATGCAGTTTTGAAGACCCTGCATAATAAAGTTACAGTAAGCATGTAAGGCTTGGTGTGCATCTGACACATAAATGAATAGAAAAGGATGGAGAACAGAAACATTCTTTTTTTTTTTAATTTTATTTTTTTCTTATCAGTTACATTTTATTAACTCTGTATCCCAGCTGTGTCCCGCTCCCTCATTCCCTCCCAATCCCACCCTCCCTCCCTCCCTCATCTCCACCATGCCCCTTTCCAAGTCCACTGATGGGGGGGACCTCCTGCCCATTCATCCGATCCTGTTTTATCAGGTATCTTCAGGACTGGCTGCAAAGTCCTCCTCTGTGGCCTAGCAGGACTGCTCTTCCCTTGGGGGGTGGGGAGGTCAAAGAGCCAGTCCTTGAGTTCCTGTTAGAAATAGTCCTTGTTCCCCTCACCATGGGAAACCAATTGGTTACTGAGCTACCACAGGCTACATCTGAGCAGAGGTTCTAGGTTATATCCATACATGGTCCTTGGTTGAATGTCAGTCTCAGAAAAGACCCTGTGCCCAGATATATTTGGTCCTTGTGGAGCTCCTATCCTTTCCCCATCATACTAACTTCCCTTCTTTCATATGATTCCCTGTACTCTGCCAAAGGTTTGGTCATGAGTCTTTGTATCTGCTTTGAAAACACTGCTAGTTAGAGTCTTTCAGATGCGCTCAGAACAGAAATATTCTTATGAGAACATGTGAACTAAGTGAAGGCGGCATCATGAGCACAAGAAAGCACTGCCTTTCAATTACAGCCATACACCAGCTGATTCTTAATGTGAGCATCAAGCAGAACTTCTTTGAAACACTGATTTTCAATGTTCATTTCAGTGTTTCATTTCAATGTTCACTAACCATATTGGTTAGTGTAGTCTTATTTCCCATTCAGTGATAATCACTAAATGATTGCCTTGGGCCTGGGAACAGACTAAACACATTGTCCTATCCTATCTTGGAGCAGCTGCCTGCTAGTTTTGCCAGTTGGTGAAGGGCCTGAAATGGTCATGAAGCTTCAGGGTGGGGCTGTGATGGGGCCATGACTAATCCCTTTATTGAGGAAGCATCTAGGATCTAACAATAAGTTACATAGTGGAGCAGTTTTCATTCGATGCCAGTCGTATTTCCTTCAGCAGCATGTCTTCTAGTTTCATCCATTCTAAGACTGAATAATACTCCATTGTGTATATACACAAACATATATGTAAATATATGTACATTTACTCAATACAATCTCCATTCTTCTGTTCTTGGACACTTACATTATTCTCACTTCGTGGCTAATGTGAATAGTACTGTCATGAATTTAGAAGTATCACCCTGGAAAACCTAATTTCATTTCTTTAGGGTATGTCCTTCAAGTATGTATTTCTGGGTCACATGTTGGCACTGAGCTTAGCAACAGTATTGGAAATCATACCAAAGCTAAAGGAGAAACAAACAAACGGAAATTCATTAACTAGAAAACTCGCTGGGCAGCAAAGCAAAACTAAGAAATGTACGGATTGGGAAAAAATGGAAGCCCCACATCCAAAACACTAAGGAGTTCACAGTGATCTACACCAAACTGACAGAACGCTCAATAGGCAAGGCCATCTGAATGAACATTTTTCTTAAGAGAATATACAAATGGCCAACAAAAGAACTTGGCATTATGAACCATCAGGGAAATGTCAATCAAAACCCCCATGCTACCATCACCTCACACCTACTAGGATAGCTATTACCAAAAACACAAGTGTTGGCTTAGGTGTGGCGAAACGGGAAAGCTCGAACGCCATTGCTGACGATGTAAATTGAAGTCATTAACGGAAAGCATCACTCAGCTTCCTCTAACACATTAAAACTAGGTTTATCATAGGACCCAGCCTTAGTCCTTTGCGAAATTCTGTCATCTGTTCCCTTTTTGCTAGAAATCAAGGGCAGGGGCTCAGTCTCGCGCCAACCTCCCGCCTCCCTGTGAAGTCTGAGGCCAGCAGGGGGCACCATGGACCGCGAGTGGTGGCGCGGGAAGAGGAAGTGCTGCTGCCCGGCTCACCCAGTGCGGGGTGCACCCAGACTCTCCCGGGCCAGCTATGCGCAGTGGGTTCCGGGTCCGGTGACTGGCGGGACAGCATCGCCGAGTGCGCGGACGGAGGATCTGCCCTGCTGGCCTTGAGAGAAGTTTCCACGGCAGTGGTGCCCATGGCGGGCGAGGGACTCGGGCAACAGGGGGCGACGGCCACCGCGGCTCCTGAGACCCGTGAATACCTCTTCAAGGTGCTGGTCATCGGCGAGCTCGGCGTGGGCAAAACCAGCATCATCAAGCGCTATGTGCACCAGCTCTTCTCCCAGCACTACCGCGCCACCATCGGCGTGGACTTCGCCCTCAAAGTCCTCAACTGGGACAGCAGGACGCTAGTGCGCCTGCAGCTGTGGGACATCGCGGGTAAGCGGGCAGGGTCACAGCACCACCAGACTCTTGCTCCTCTCTGCCTCCTGGTTCCTCTCTTTTCTTTTCTCTGCCTGAGCTCCCTGCGGTTGTGCTTTTAGCAGTAGACAAATGGAACGGGAAGTGACGCCTGGAGAGGCTGAAAGGGCCCTGGAAGGTCGGCGTTGGGAGGCCTACCCGCTCTCCTACTGAAGTTCTAGGTGGCTAAAAGACTTGCCTGAAGTTCCACTACTGGTTAGTTTAGCGGTTTCCAACATGTGGGTCCCGACCCCATTCTCAGGGGCTGTCTAAGACCATCAGAAAACACAGATATTTACATAACGATTCATAACAGTAGCAAAATTACAGTTGTGAAGCAACAGCAAAAATAATGTTATGGTTTGAGGTCACCACAATATGAGGAACTGTATTAAAGGGTGGCAGTATTAGGAAGGTTGAGAACCACTAGGATACGGGTGCAACCAAACCCAACAAAACCTGGTTACTTTCTTCCCCTCACCCCCATCTGACTTCAGTCTGTGCTGCGTTGATGTAAGGGTTTTCTCTCTCCTGAGCCAAGATATTTTACCTCTGAGTAATGATAGACAACCTTATAATTTACTAAGAGAGGTTGGAACTATGGGTGAGAAAAACTTGGAGAGCAGCCAAGCCTTTGTGAGGGGAAACTCCATTTCTGAAATTCCTCTTACTTAGGAGGCCTAGTGACCCTGGGTTGGGAAAGTTCTGAAACTTTCCCGCTGCCTGCCTATCTAAACCAATATTTATGTCTTCCCTTGGGTACCTCCCTATCGGACAAGCACTTAATTGTTTACTTTTGCTTTCAGTTGTTGCTCTGGAATGTAAGAATCATTGTCTTTGAGAGGTGATTTGTGAACACCTGTGTTCTAGCTAGTGTGGTAGGAGCCCTATCCAGGTTCAACAAAAGGTGAACTTCTGTTCAGTTTAATGGAAATGGTAGCAAAGGTTGACCTGTTCAAACATTGCAAATGTTCAGAAGCTCTGCCTGCCAAGAGACATTTGAATGGGAGCTTGTTTAAAACCGGAGAATACCTTACTGTCCTTTCCGCAGAGTGCCTACCCCAAAGTCCCTGGAGGGTGTGGTTATACCACAGCTGGTGGTAGACTGGAGAGACGCATGACCTCTGCCTGCCAGTCATAACTCTGTTCTTTATAGCCACTCCACATGAAGAAGTATTGATGAACTTGACACTCAGTTGCTTAAGAGCAGAGTCTAATATAGATGAGAAGATACATTTATGTACCTCAAAATCAATGTCAGCTTGTTTTGTTTTTTTCTTCAAAAACCAAGAATCCATTTCAAGTATCATTCTTTAAAGCCAGAGGCTTTGTTTGAAACACTTTCTGCTGCTACCCAGAACACTAGTCCACGTTCTATTGCTTCTTGATGTCTCATCCTGAAGGTTGCCTTGGCATGTGATGGTCGCCAGTAGGGTATCCAGTGCGGCTTTTTCACTGAGATGCTTTGAAACCCCTGCTGAGAATGGCAATTCAGTTTCATTTTGTATGTGCAAATTATTAAATTATGTTTGGAGAGTTGAGGAAACAAAAGCAGGAGTTTGTGGTGTTGGTGGCCCATGCCTTTAGTCCCTGCACTTCAGAGGAAGAGGCAAGCAGGCGAATCTCTGAGTTCCAGGTCAGCCTGGTTTACAGAATGAGGTCCAAGACAGCCAGGGCTACATAGAGAAACCCTGTTTTGAAAGGCCAAAAGGGAATTTTTTTTTCTGCATATCACCTCTGCTCTTTGCATGCCTCCCCTTCCCACTTTTTCTTTCTCTCTGTGAAGCTCAAGATGGCCTTCAACTCTAGATCCTCCTACCTCAGCCTTCTTACTGTCAGCACAAGAGTGAGCCAGCACACCCAGCTTCATTCTTCTTGAATGACACCATAGCCAGGAGGGAGAGATTGACCATCTGCCTGCCATAATGACACATCCTTTTACTTTTGCTAACATCTGAAGCTCCAGCTTTGTTGGAAAGGAAAGAAACATTTTAAAGTCTCCAAAAGTGATCTCTGGTGTTAACTGATGCTTTTCAGCAGGAAGAACTCATGTAGCATTCAGCAAATACATGACTACAAATAACAGAACTAGAGAAAAACTTATAAGGTAACAAGATACTAATTTGCTTTTCTCAGAGACAGAGTTTGGGGCAAGATGTTCTAATATGCAAATATGAAGAGACACAAATAACTTGGATTTGGGCTAGAACTTACAGAACTGCACCCTCAACTATGCTTGATTTGAACATTTGAGTTACTGATGATCCCTACTTAGCTCATACCATTTTAATGAGGGAGAAGTTGTGTAATGAAGACAATGCCAAAACATTCCCACAAGGCTAAGCATATGCCATATGTGATTTACAGCACTGAATCATACTGAGTTCTGAAAGAATAAAAGTATTCCCTGATTGCAAAACAAACGGAAGAGCCAGCCACGTGACATGACTCAATTGCTAGTTTCTTCTCAATATGGTTGTTCTGGAGATTGTAGCGGTGGACCAGGGCCATAAAAAGATGATGTCTACAGTCAGAAAAGCTTTGAGAAGTATAATAGGCAAGAATTGCTGAAAACTTTCTGTAAAGGGTGCCAAACAGGTTCATACAAACCCTTTGAATTAAAGACCATAGTGATTTGCTGGTACAGGCGTCAACAAAATGTTTCTCATTGCAATGAGGGAATTCAAATCAGAGCGTTTATCTCATATTCTAGACTCATAACAATTACTATTTCTTCCTACCCGCATTCCAACATTTTCATGTCATTTGCCTAAGTTCAGAAATTCCACAGTAGACAGGTTTTGACTGGCTTCATTCTTCTAAAACGTATTTTGAAAGATTTTCTAAACTATGGACATTTCTGTATGCAATGAACTATTTATGGCTACAAGAACACACCCTTAAAAAAATCTAAGCAATAATTATAGTTGTTTTTCTTGTCTCTGGTAAACACTCGCTGATGAAGCCTGGAAGCCATGTAGTCCAGGAATGAAGTGTTATTTTCAAATACATTCTTGGAAAAAGTGTATTCATTGTGTGTACGTTATGCTGACCATAGGCTTTCCATATGGAATTTTCTCTGTCTAACTGTGGAAGTGGGAGAGTTCTTAATGGTGAGATCGGAAATCAAGGAAACTTGTCTTAGAATTCCATCCAAGTGTTCGCATCAAAAGCCCTTTTCCTTTTGACCCAGCAATCCAGGCATAGATGGCCCCTTTCATCTGCTTTCTGAGGCAGAGATAGAAAAAAATAAGTGGATAGAAAATTTGTAGTTTGATTGTTTCTATTGGTCATTTTAACTGACAGATAGCCTGTATTCTCTCCCACCCGATGTTCCCCCACTGGATTCTTTCTGTAAAGTTTATTTATGCATCCCTGCCATAGCTTGTGACTGCTCTTGAGGTTATTCTGAGAATGTTGGGGCTCCTGTTGTGATCATCTGGAGTCAGAACCACAGGGGCCTTAGGATCTACTGTCAATGACATGCACAGATTCTTTAGCATTTGCTCTGTCTTGTAGACTTGGCTTTATCTGACAAATGTGTCCATCTAACCTGATTTAGCAGAAGAGTTACCCTTTTCACACACAAGTCTGGGGTTGGGCATTCCAGGACTGATGTATAATACCATAAAGTCCTCAGAAAAAAACTGACTTTCCACCGCTCAGTTATTCCAAGGCTGTGTTATCTGTTTCAGCAGTCCAGTAAAATGGCATGCCTAGACTCATGTTTTAAACTGGATCTTCAGCTCTCTCCAAAATATTCTATAATGGGAAATTGGGGCTAACAATTAGCAATCCTGCGAAACTGCCAAATCAGAATTTGAACCACTCGGAAGGTTATCATCTATCATCTACTAAAGCTGAGAAGCATTGTTCTGTCTTCGGCCCTGTAGCACCCTGGCAACACACCCACATTCCCACTACACTCTAGGAGCTTATCTTTTCATCAGACAGCCTGCCTGGCATCCATGTTCCTTTGAACTCACACTTACTATGTCCTGATTCACTTCCTTTCCCAGCATCATAGCACTTCCGTAGAAGTGCCATCATGCCATCTTCAGCTCTGTGTTGCCATAAGTCTCTGGTGGAGGCTAGTTTATGGACACCATAGAAGTTTACATATAAAAACATGCTTTGTTCCAGTTGAATACATTTATTTAAAGGATTAACAACAATATCATAATCATTTAAAGCTATTATGAATTTGGACACAAATTAGCAAGGTATTTTTATTTGCATAATGATCCTCTTATAATCTATGATTGGAGGTTGACTGTTGCCAGTGCTTTGTCTCTGAAATGCACCATGAGATTTAAGGATTTTCTGTAAGAGACCCTCTGTTTACTAATTAGAAATTGAATGTCTCTTCCAAGTCACCTTGTTTGGTTAGTGAGTTAGTCGTGTTAACTCCCAGTGTATGGGGAAGAGGTGAGTACCTGTAAGTGGGAGTCTGAGCATCATTTCAGTCTATTGACTCATGGTTTGTGTTAGCAAGTTTATATTTTGAATTTCAACTAATTACTAGAAACATTTGGATTATCGAGAAGGAGGCATAAATATAATATAGAGAAAAAGCCCAAGCAAAAGTCATGATGAAAATCCCAAGATCAAGTTTCTGTAAATTGTGCTTCTGATAAAACCAGAATATGGTGTTTTCTTTATTAAATCTGAAGGGAAATACATTCTTTGTTTAATTGTTAAACAATGAGTGTGATAAGGCAATTAAAGAAATAAAGCAAAAGATTTTGTGTATGTTTTAACAAAATATAATTTTTTTTTTAACCTGGAAAAACACTAATTTTGCTGTTTGACCCTCCTCAGTGTCATTAATGTGGAGTACTCCAAATAGCAAGATAAACATTTTAATCTTTTGCAAACCTATATATTTTAAGATGTCTGCATTTGCATACATTTGGAGCCTGCATAACTCCCTCTGAACTTACTTTTCTCATCCTTCCTGCTTGCCAAAATTTCAAGTTATACTCAACATGCCTTCCTCCAGAGGCATGTTTAAGAGACAAAATGTTTAAGAGAAAAAACATTTTGAGAGTCATTGAAATTGTGCTGTCAGTATGTCAGCAACAATGCAGATGACAAAGGCTGCCCCTAGCATCAGAGTGACTGGTGCGCTCTGCAATAGGGGATCTTCCCTCAGCTGCTGTAGTAAAGCACAAGATAACTGGGGATGGGGGTGGGATGATATTGTACTCTGCTTGAGGAAGTCACTCTTAGCTACTGACATTGACAAGACTCTCGTCTGCCACAGGGGACACAGGCAGAAATATCCATTCCAGCAAATGTCTGGATAACAGATTGGTTAGCACAGTAGTACAATCAACCCAGAGAACTTGAGCGTCTCCTTGGGACTCCATTTTCTCCACAGTAAAACAAGAGAGCTTGACTAACTGGATGCTTCCACCTGTCTTCCACTTTTGACCAATAATGCGTCTTCCAGCACTGCTCAAAGAAGTTGTTGCAAAGGGTTCTTCCTGAAAATTTTTTTTTGTCAACAAACCCGTTAGAATGGTGAACCTCTAAATTCTAATCAATTTTCCTATCAATGTAAGCTTTAATTCAGAACATGCACACTCTATAGGAAGCAAGACTTCCTTAATCCCCATCGTAACTACTGTGGACGGGCTTCCTCCATTCCCCAGCTGATTCATATTTAAAAATTCATCAGGTTCCAAGCCAGCATGGGCAGAGTTTGTCTGCTTTGTGGCAATTGTCTGTTCTAATGTTTTGATTACTCTGTTAACTGGGTCTTTTCTCTTCTTGCTTGAGAATCCTCTTTCTGATCTTACTCTGGATGCAAATTGTCACTGGGTAAGTGATTGACATTTGATCTTCCAGTCAGTTCCTATGCTTTTTATTTGCTTAATTGTGTAACTGACACTTTTTTTTTTTTTTTTTTTTTTTTTACTTAATAGACCGGTTTTTGTTTGTTTGTTTTGTTTTTGTTTTTGTACAGTTTCTGATGTGAGGGCTGTCAGGAAGAATTTCCTTTTAGTCTTGACATCTCAGAGAAACTATCTGACATTTCTAAGCCAACATATCTTCCTCCCAAATCTCTTACCATAGACATTTCTGATTTTGTATGAGTTATCAGAAAGGGCATATGAGTACCTCTTTTAATACCACAGGTTACAATTAACAAAAACTTATTTGGGATTTTTCAGGAGATTCACTTAAAAAAGTAAGAGTTATGGAAGCCTAGTGGCTCTTTGGAACATATAGTTATCCATTCTTTTACTAGTTTGGCACCTTATCTTTTTGAAATTCAAAGAATGGTTAAGCTGGGAACTATGTAATTACCCTGAAATGTTAATATTTCCATCTTTTTTAACCTAAGACTATCTTAGTGAGACTAATTACTTGTCCCTAGTTCTTTCATGTTCATTAATTAAAGTTCATAACAGTAGATTCCTTTAGTCTCACTAGTAGAAGTTGAAATCCAAACAACTTCAATACATCTGTCTAGTCTTTTTGTAAAAGCTGGTGACCTTGAACTTGGACTGTTAAAATATTCTAAGTGAACATAATGGTGTAGTTGTTAAATGTACATTTATAGAGAAAGCTACAAGACTAAGTTTTCTTAAATGTCAGCATTATGATCTAATGAACTACACAAATAAACTAAAATCAGATTTATCTTACCAATAAAATATGACCATGATAGGTCCTAACATATGACCATTTGTTACAATAAAATTCTAATGATTGGACATAGGAAGAATCACAAGCCCACATTTAAAATTATAATGGCATTGTAGAATTTGGAGAAATTTGGATTTAGCATAAAATATAGATAAAGCTTGTTCCTTGTCATGTGTTCTAACAAGAAAATGTGCTCCTACAGTGCCTTTGTCTTAGATCATAGTGATAATCTTAGATTCTTACTGCTTGCCATTCATTTCCCCCCTCTGTATCTCATCAGTAACTTGACAGCCTAAAGATGAGCTTAAGAATGCAAGGCAACTGCAAGATCCTCGGAAAGCTTGCCTCCTTTAGTTAGTGTCACTATGATCTGGACCAGGCATCTTTTTGCCCCTCTTTTCGTCTGTCAGATAAAGACTGGTAGAAGATTATGTGGAAGATTTGTTTGGCAGCTGATAGAAACAGCATGTTCTGCAGGCCAGTTTGGGTATGCAGATGGTTCTCTGTTGAGTAGCAAAATTTGCTCAGTGTTTAGCAGAAGTTCAGTTCTTTTCAAAGGACTGTATCTGAAGAACTGTGCAACTGAACTGTCTCACAACCACACAACCAGCTGTGCCACTGCTGGTTTGGAAAGCACAGGTTTTCCGCTGTTGGTTTCTGAGAGGAGAGCCATTCTGGACTGAGTCAAAAGCAGGTAGATATGGGCTAGAGATAGAAAGGGAAGGAGAACTGAGATCACAAGCTATGCTGTCTCCTGTCCAGTCTTGATGTTTCTGACTGGCGTTTTACCACATCACCTACCTGCATTCTGCAAACTTCATAATATTCTATTTTTGTTTCTTCTTCCACTTCTACCTTTCTGTTTTCCCCAGTGCCTGTCTCCTCTTAGACTAAGGGGAGAGAAGGCAGAACTAGCTCTCTGTGCTGCTTGCAGTACTGGCATCCTGAAGTTTATGGTGATATATCCTACAAAGGATTAGTTCCTCCTGTCAAGCAAATTGTCAGCTACTTTTGCCACGTCCATGGACCGTAGTTTTGGGTGAATGTCTTTAATCTCAACAGTTTATTCTGAAGTGTAGTGAGAGGTCCCTGTTTCTCAAAATAGGTTTTGGAATCTTTGAGCATGCACCTGCACCTTAATATGACCCTCACATTTAATCTCCTTTTGTATTCATTTCTAGGGCAGGAACGGTTTGGCAACATGACCCGAGTATACTACAAGGAAGCTCTTGGAGCGTTTGTAGTCTTTGATCTATCAAGAAGTTCCACATTTGAGGCAGTCTTAAAATGGAAAAGTGACCTGGATAATAAAGTTCATCTTCCCAATGGCAGCCCCATTCCTGCTGTCCTCCTAGCAAACAAATGTGACCAGAAGAAGGACAACAACCAGAGTCCTTCCCAGATGGACCAGTTCTGTAAAGACCATGGCTTCACTGGATGGTTTGAAACCTCTGCCAAGGTGAGATGGATTTGCTGATGAGTCTATTTCTGTTGTCCTTGTCAGGTTGAGCTGGCATGAAAAGTGTATAGATGGATTTCTGCAAGGAGTTTTGTAAGCCCAGAGTAAGAAAGCATAGTGTGGGTATGTTAGTCTCCCCCTCTGAAGCACAAGTGCTTTCTTTCCTTTTTCTTTTTGCTTTGTTTCGTTTGTTTGTTTGTTTTAAGACAGGGTTTGTCTGTAGCCTTGGTTGTCCTGGACTTGTTTTGTAGACCAGGCTGGCCTCGAACTCATAGCAATCTGCTTGCCTCTGCTGGGATTAAGGACCTGCCCTTAATCCACGCCCTGTGCAGAAGTACTTTCAAAGTCAGCTGACTGAGCCCTGAACTGAAGAACAGCACTGTTGTTCAGAGCAAAGTCACATGACATTTTCTGCAAGTTTGAGTTCTTAACCAAGGTGTTTCTCTGCTACTACTGGAGTGAATGGGAGATAAGGTGCTTTGTCAAAGACAAACACGTTTTGACTTTTGAAAAAGGGGAGGAACATGAGGAAATGTTTTTAGAAGACAAATGTCAAATGCATGGCTCATACTGAACAGTCACCAGCACACTGGATTAACTCTGAGAGCTTTCAGAGAGATCAAACTGTCAGCATTTACTATGTGCTTCTTCCTAAATAATTGAATGGACTTTTAATTCTGCTATCATTGGGAACTGCTTTTTTTTTCTGTTTTAGAAAATAAAATCACTAGGATAAAGTTTGAGAAGCTTAGCCATGTAGGAACACTAGAAAACCAAGATCAAAACAAAACAGAAAAAACAGAGGTACACAATACTGGAGGGTTGTATACCTTGGAATTGTTAAATAAGAGCATTCAATAACCATCAGATTTGCATAAAAATAATGACTTTTTGAGAAATTCTATGATAAACATTAACTCCTAAATTTGCATATTCTTTATACTGCTCCAGCTTATAATATGTGTGGTATATATTATTTATACATGCATATACACGTAGTTTATGTGTATGCGTGTGTGTATGTATACACACCATTGTTTCTGCAAATCTCCTTCCTGAGCTTTACTAGGCTCTTATCTTCATGGTGGGAGATTATTTGATGTCAGTTCTCATTGGAATGATGAAAGCAAGTAATGAGTGATCACATCACAAGGCAGCCTCAAAGTGTTGAATTATGACAATGGAGTCACTGGCCAAGGAAAGTCTCCTGGAGACAGAAGTGAGTGGTCCGAGACATATACTGTTTTGATAAATATGGTATCTTATGCTATCCTTAGTTTCATAAACAGATAGTTGTGGTAGGAGGAAGATGAAACCCAGAGGTGCTGCAGGAGTTATTCATCCTGGCAGGAAGGAGCAAATCACAGGAGGAAAAGCATCATGGACAGACTGAGTTTTTCAGGTCTGTGCCTCTCTCTGTCCCATGTGCATGCTGGGCAATTTGCTTTAACTTCCCATAGAAAAGTGGAATGTGTGCAACTACATATATACGTGGAGGAATTTCCCACATTGCCTGTTGTTGTTGGTTAATATTTATTATTGATTTATCTTTTAGTTGACCAGGGGTTAGTCCTAAACCAGCTGTATACCCAAATCACCACACAGAGACTAGGATTTATTTAATTAACCTGGAGCACAATACTGGGCAATGATTACGCCATCTTAAACCTCCAAACCTACATAGTTTCCTACCATTCAGATTTCACCCATTATACTTGCTTTTAGTCATATCTTAGGTCCGGATCATCTCTCCTCATGGTTCTAAGTTCTCTCCTCTCCTGACCTCTCTGCTCCTCCCTCCTGCTTCCTCTCTCTCCCCTCTGGACCAGATGTCCCACCCTATCCTCTCTATTGCTCAGCATTGGGGCTGGTTGTTTAATTGACAATATAGAGAACAAATGGTGGCATGTTTACACACTTGAGACAGGTGATGCTTAGAAAAAGCATCAAAATGCAATGTCTGGATTGAAATCAGATAGTGAGGTAGAGAAATCAGCATTTATATAAACAAGGGTACATTCCACAAGAATATTATACCAACAATTGCCTCTAAAATTCCATGTAGTATTTATTATCTTCTAGCTAACAAATTTTAATTTAAAAAAATCTGCCTATAAAATTCATAAATGATTGTCATAATACCTATAATTTGAAACTGTATAAGCAACTGGCTTTATTACATTTTTAGCCAAGATGCAGTATGGAAGAGAGAGGACAAACATATTATAAGTGAACATTTTTATCCAGTGGTGTGCTTCCCTCAAGGGTTCTAGAAAGAGCTTCTACCTGATTTCCTGTGATAATTCAGGAGTCTCCTAGACTCTAGAATCTAGTGTATAACATTACTATGAATTTTTACTTTAAAAGTTGGAAAAGAATTAAATCAAGGTTTTAAGTACTACCAATAAATGTACTTCTGAGCCAGTCAGCAACTAACTTCAAACTTGGATTTTGTTTGAATTCTAGATATGTGGATTCTAGTAGGTTTTTTGAGTTCACAAATTTAGTCTTTTCCACTTTGTGGTACATAATGAATTCTAATATGAAACTTTTGAACTCATATGACTGTAATATGGCATTTCTGTTCCCACTCAGCTCCACTAAAACAGAGCCGTACTGCTTGAAGGAGAATAGCCCCATAGACTCATATATCAAATACAGATCCAATTGATGGAACCATTTGGGAAGGTTTAGGAGATGTGACCTTGTTGGAGGAAATACATCACTAGGGACCAGTTTTGAAGTTTTATAGTCTTACATAATTTCAAGTTTTTTCTCTCTTCCTCACTCATATGATTTAAAATGTGATTTCTCACTCTTAGCTGGTTGCTCCAGCTGCCATGCCTGCCTGTTGCCATGCTTGCCCATGATGGTGACAGAACCTCTGAACTTCATCTTCCACTTCAACGATCTGTTCCTGAAACTAAAGACAGCATAAGATACCATATTTATCAAAAAAAAAAAAAAAAAAAAGCATACATCTGGGATCTCTTTCTTTGCCTCCAGGAGCCTCTCCTTGGCTACTCACTCTGTGACCATCACTCAACATTTTGAGACTGCCCTTATCACCTCATGCATGCCCTCTCCTCACTTGCTTTCATCATTGTCATGAGAACTGACATGGAGTAATCTCCCACTTGCAAGCCTCAAAAATCCTTTCCTCTATAAGTTGTCTTGATCATGATGGTGTTTATTGCAGGAACAAAAGAGTAGCTGATGATGAGGGTGAATGACAAGAACTGAAAGACACCTGGAAATTCAAAGACCTTTGCTTGTGTTAAAGTTATCTTGAGAATAAAGTTCTTAAAGCAGTTAGTACTGTGAAAGCAATATGAATCACGAGCATCACTCCTAAATAAACAGTCTCACTGTCTGAGAAAGTTTGTACAAATAAGGAAGCAGACAATGAGGCATTTCATAGTGTTGGATTTGTTTGGGGACATTAATGTAAATAGTTTCATATTTATATATCTATGTGTGTGTTCATATATGTACACTTATTTTCATGTATATTTATATTTATAAATATATAAAAATATGTGACAAGGTGTGTGTGTGTTTATACCTGTATTTAATAGCTTTCTCAGCCAAGAGTACTGGAGGCAGTAACACCATATAAGAAATGAACTTTCCTAGTCTTTACAATCTGGTTTGTATATACAATTTTTTAAATAAACAAAATGAAGATGTCAGCAGGAAGACATGATAGAAATAGAAATTGAGATGGTCTGTGTTGCCAGACAGTAAGGAAGCATTCACAAAACAGTGTGGACATATCACAAAGAGCATAGGTGCCTGCTTACATAAACCACAAAATTATAGGACAACAAATGTAAAGTATAATTGCTATGGGCTTAGTGGGTAAAATTGATAACAGCCCATGATGTGCACAAACAAGTGATAAATACATTTTTTCTCTCACAGTCAAGTCCTAACTAGTAAATGGAGAAGGACTGGTGCAAATGAAAGGCCAGCTTCCAATATCACAGTGATAATTGCTCAGGAGATAATAGATGATAAAGTTAGTGGCAAAAGTATGGAAGAAACAGGATATTTACCTATCTGTATTCACTAAGTCCAAAGGGGGAATTGCAACTTTACAACAAGAAGCCTGGCAGTAATGACTTTAATCTGGGTGTCTCCTGCACTTTGCAGACATATGGTTCCATTCCCACCAAGAATGCAAAAGTTGAGGTTACACAAAACCCAGGCCAAGGGCTATTCTCTGGCTAGTGCTGTCCAAGACATCCCTTGAGGTCACAAACGTGATGTAACTATTAAGGTGTTTCCTGTGTTTCAATAAATAACCTCCGACTCACGCTGCAGCAATGATCCTAATTAACTCAGCGAATCACACACACACACACACACACACACACACACACAGAGTTGGAAGTAGAAGGGAGCCTTCATGGGAAGAAGGGGCTTGAGGGAAGAGGGTAGGGGACTGTATATGTTTGAGAGAGATTCGCAGAAGAGAAAAAGGAATAAATTCATTTTTGTACACATGTGGAGCTTTCAAAGGATGCATAGGAAAGTAATTAAACCAATGCTTGGTTCTTAGTGTAACAGTCACTAGTTGGAGAAGAAGTTAACTGATGTGTTTACAGTGTGTCCTCTGGTGTGTCTACCTAGTCCCCTTACTGTGCTCATCAGTTACTTCCAAGGCCACAGCCAGTACTAATCTCTCCTTTCTGTGCCCCTATTACAGGATAATATAAACATCGATGAGGCCACCCGGTTCCTAGTGGAAAACATGCTTGCAAACCAGCAACGCTTTCCTAAAGAAGAAACCGACATGGACAAAATTAAACTGGTTGAGGAGCCCCTCACTCCCAAACCCCGGTCCCAGTGCTGCTGAAGTGTCTTTGTACCCCCGTACTGTCTGCTTGGTCGTGTGTGTGTGTGTGTGTGTGTGTGTGTGTGTGTGTGTGTGTGTCTGAGGATACTCACAGTGCCATCATCCCCTGTGAATCTCTCTCAGGGGCGCTTTACCATCCTTACTGCACAGGAACCGCTCTTCTGAAGCTAGAGATCGGTGGAGAACTGTTCCCACTAGAGGCCCCGGGACTCTGCCGGATGATCCCTAGGCTCTTTTTGTTCTGCCAAATGCAGACTAATGTTTACATCCTTTGAAACATTTTTGTACATGAATTTCAAGTGTTAGCTTTCAGTGTAAGTACTGGAGTAGTAGTAAAACTTCCTCATGGGGTTTATGACATTTTGAGTGTCTTTGTTCCTGTATTCATATCATCCTCACCTAACCACTGGTTTTTCTTTTTCTTTTTCTTTTTGAAGCTGTTGGTTACAAAGACTTGAAAGTCTCATGTAGTTACTTCCTAGTAAAACTCTGTACTTCATGTAAAATTTTTATCCTTAAAACCGTGATTCTATGGCAGAGAAACACTTAAAGAAATGCTCATCCTCATTAGCCATCAGGGAAATGCAAATTAAAACGACCCTGAGATATCACCTTACACCCATCAGAATGGCCAAAATGAAAAACTCAAGGGACAACATATGCTGGAGAGGTTGTGGAGAAAGGGGAACCCTCCTCCACTGCTGGTGGGAATGTAAACTGGTTCAACCACTCTGGAAATCTATCTGGCGCTTTCTAAGACAATTAGGAATAGTGCTTCCTCAAGACCCAGCTATACCACTGCTAGGTATATACCCAAAGTTTGCTCAAGTACACAAAAGAAATATTTGCTCAACCATGTTTATAGCAGCTTTATTTGTAATAGCCAGAACCTGGAAACAACCCAGATGCCCATCAACGGAGGAATGGGTACAGAAATTGTGGTATTTTTACACAATGGAATACTACTCAGCAATCAAAAAGGAGGAAATCATGAAATTTGCAGGCAAATGGTGGGATCTAGAAAAGATCATCCTGAGTGAAATATCCCAGAAGGAGAAAGACAAACACGGTATATACTCACTTATATAGACCTATAAGATATGATAAACATAATGAAATCTATACACCTAAAAAAGATAATCAAGAGAGCGGACATGGGGTAAGATTATCAATCCTCGTTTTGAAAGACAGATGAGATGCACATTAAACATTGACAGGAGTCTACTGAGCGCATTTGAAAAACTCTAAGTAGCAGTGTTTTCAAAGCAAAGACTCATGACCAAACCTTTGGCAGAGTACAGGGAATCATAAGAAAGAAGGGGAGTTAGTCTGATGGGGAAAGGATAGGAGCTCCACAAGGACCAAACATATCTGGGCACAGGGTCTTTTCTGAGACTGACATGCAACCAAGGACCATGTATGAATGTAACCTAGAACCTCTGCTCAGATGTAGCCTGTGGTAGCTCAGTAACCAATTGGTTTCCCATAGTGAGGGGAACAAGGACTATTTCTAACAGGAACTCAAGGACTGGCTCTTTGGCCTCCCCACCCCCCAAGGGAGGAGCAGTCCTGTTAGGCCACAGAGGAGAGCTTTGCAGCCAGTCCTGAAGATACCTGATAAAACAGGATCAGATGAATGGGGAGGAGGCCCCCCCTATCAGTGGACTTGGAAAGGGGCATGGTGGAGAGGAGGGAGGGAGGGAGGGAGGGACTGGGAGGGAATGAGGGATCGGGACATGGCTGGGATACAGAGTTAATAAAATGTAACTGATAAGAAAAAAATAAAATTAAAAAAAAAAAACTGAACTGGAAGCCATAGCATCAACCCATGAAAAAACAAAACAAAACAAAACAAAACCGTGATTCTAGAATGCATAGTTAGTGTATAACGAAGTCACTCTGAAGCAGCTTAAGATTCCCTTCCTTAATTAGTCAAAAAGTTGTGAGCTGGGATATGGCTCAATTATAGAGTGCTTACATAGAATGTGATAATTCCTGGTTTTGCAGAACTAAGAGTCAAAAAACAAAACAAAACAAAACAAAACAAAACAAACTAAAACCAAAACAAAATCAAAAAACACTGCTTGCACTATACCTGTATTATGGGTGTTTCCCTCTCTAGATGTGATGGTGGTTTGCCACCACCCCTTGGGAACTGTATAAATGAATTTCCTTCTCTGCCCTCTGTCCTTTAGTCAGTGTTTATAGGTGAGAGCCATACTGAGACACAGTGGTACTAAGAGGAACTTGTCTTCTAGATTTTTCATGATATTGGTCATGAAAGAGAGTTTTTTCAAAGCGTCTGAAATTATATCCAAGTTTCTCTCGTATGAAACCTGAAAGAAAATAGACTATGTATAGTTTTGTCTGTGGTTTTGGACACTGGTTGTATAATGCCTAGGACACTTTGGGAAGATCCACAATATTTGTATTGCACCTAAGTCCAGTGAGAGAAAAGAATAAATATTTTAACCTAAGCCTGTGTATTGAATAAATGTAGTTCTAAGAAGGTAATTTTTTGGTTTTGAAAATGTTGTTTTTCACTGGGGTGTTGGCTTACATCTGTAATCCCAGCATTCAGGAGCCAGAGGATAGGAGTTCAAGGTATATTCTGGCTATATAGCAACCTCAAGGACAGCCTGTGCTACTCAAAAGCGGTTCTCTAAACAAAACAAAGCAAAACACTTTAAAAATGTTTTCTGTTGAATTGTTTTAGATGTAATGACTTCATGTGTATGCTTTGTCTGCATTTGTTCCTATGTGCCTTATGTGTACCTAGTGCCTGTGGAGGTCAGAAAAGGGCAATGGATTCCTTAGAACTAGAGTTATGGATGGCTATGACTCACCATATGGATGATGGGAGCCAAACCCACACCCTCTGCAAGAGCAGCAAGTGTTTTTAATCACTGAATCATCTCTCTGGCACTTTGATTTTTATTTTTAAGGGGCATATCACGATATTCAAAAGTTCAGCTTCTTTAGAGAATTTTAAAGACCTTTTGTATAGTGGCCTAAAGTTAATACAAAATAAAATAGTGGAAATACTTGTCTCGTGAATTATGTGAACCTGACAGGTGAAAATGCAGCCATTAATAACAAGAGAAACATAGAAAGGCAATTGTTCTAGCATCTGTCTCCTGGGAATACAGGAGTCACAGGCTCTTTTTTTCAGTAGACTTAAGGCTTGTCTAGAAATTGTAAGTGTGGGCTATATGCTATATATTAAGTAAAGAAATAATTTTAACCCTTTGGCCATGTGTCCATAAAACCAGGTTTTCTGAAGTGGAGGAATACTAGGGCTTGATTAACGCATACAATTTAATATAGTCCCTATGATTTTGTCATTAAATCTTGATTTCTAGGGAATTCATACCACCCAAGTGTAAAATATAACTTTATAATATTTCCGATATTCACATCTTGTGACGAAGGTATGCAGTGTTGTTATCAACCCCGAATGTTGGACACTTTGAGCTTTTCCTAAATAACTACAAAAATTGACTGCAGTCACTTGGAAGCTTGGATGTGCAACTCCATTTTAATTTTAATAAGTAATCTAACACACTTAAGTTCATTTGTCTATAAATGACAACTGGTATACTCAATTTGTTCATCTTTACAGTATTTGTTAACTTACAGCAATCATTCAGGACAGTTCCTGACAAAACTCATTTCTGTTTTTCTTTTCTTTTTCTTTTTTTTTTTTTTTACACACACACAGATCTTTAATTTTGACGACATGTGAATCTTTCAAAAAGTCAAATAAGCCCCCCCCCCTTTTTTTTTCTTTTTCTTTTCCAACTTTGTAACTCAGAACAGTATTTTTGGGGGGAGCCTTGACATCATTGTCTGAAGTGTGAGTCGTGATGTAGATAGGACTGCTTCCCTACCTGCAGGTGGTTAGCCTAGGGGCATGGTGCCAAGTAGTAACTTTTTGTTTGTCATTCATTTCTGTTTTTCAAAGTGACATGGTTTATGCTTTGTACTATTGACATTTCAGAGAAAGAAATGTTAATCTTTTGCCTTACTCTAACTGAAAGAAAAGCACTCTTTATTCCTGCATTCACTTTCAAAAGCAGTTATACACTTAAGCACACTCTAGCTCAGACAGTGGAGTAAAATAACTAGTTAAGGGCTGGCGAGATGGCTCAGTGGTTAAGAGCACTGTCTGCTCTTCCAGAGATCCTGAGTTCAGTTCCCAGCAACCACATGGTAGCTCATAACCATTGTAATTAGATCTGGTGCCCTCTTCTGGTCTGTTGGCACATATGCAGGCAGAACACTGTATAAATAATAAATTAATAACTCTAAAAAAAAAAAAACTAGTTAAATGATGTATCTTTTTTTCCCCATTGCTCTTGTTTGGTATGTGTGGATCCTTAAACCCCACAATGTTTCAAAAAGTGGTTGTTGTGTAACACTGTGATTTTCCAATGTGTAGTTTCATTTCTTTCAGTATGTCTATGAAGCACTTGAATTCCTTAATGAAATTTCCCAAGCCTCACTTCAGACTTGTATGTTTTCTTGGAAATACATTTTTATGGAAATCCAATATCTATTTTGAAACTTCCCATGCTTATTAGTTTATCAAAAATTACTCTATTTGAAACTTATAGTATGCTCAAAACACTATTAAAGTACAGTGCTATATATCTGTGTGAAAATTATTGTTATAAAGTCTGGCTCTTTAGACAATGGACTAACAATATAAATTTGCTTTCATCCACTGACATCAGTAGATGCTGTTTAGTCCATGTCACAGTTCTTTCTCACTTCCTCTCCAAATAAAATAATATTGAAATTAGCTTAACTATGAGAAAAAGAAACCAAACTTCAAAAACTATAGGACTTCTTGGGAGGTTGTGGGAATAGATGCTAACAAAATCATTTAACTCTCTCAAGTGCTAAGAGCTAAAATTGAAAACATGCATTTGATGGCATAAGAATATAAAAAAAGACAATATAGACAGAATTCTACCAAGCAACAAACAAAATATTTGCAATCTATTTGATTAAATCAAAATTTAAAAATAAGATAATAACAAACAATGAATAAAAATGGGTAAAGAACGCAAAGCCAGAATATGTGTATGTGTTAATGTATGTGTGTACACTGGGAAACCCATGTGCATTCATGTGAATAATCCAGAGGACTAGGTGTCCTGCTGTATCATTTTCTGCATTAGCCCCTTGATACAGGGTTTCTTACTGACTCTAAAGCTCTAAAACTTTTCTTTTAATTTTATTTTTTTCTTATCAGTTACATTTTATTAACTCTGTATCCCAGCCATGTCCCGATCCCTCATTCCCTCCCAGTCCCTCCCTCCCTCCCTCCCTCCTCTCCACCATGCCCCTTTCCAAGTCCACTGATAGGGGGGGCCTCCTCCCCATTCATCTGATCCTGTTTTATCAGGTATCTTCAGGACTAGCTGCAAAGCTCTCCTCTGTGGCCTAACAGGACTGCTCCTCCCTTGGGGGGTGGGGAGGCCAAAGAGCCAGTCCTTGAGTTCCTGTTAGAAATAGTCCTTGTTCCCCTCACTATGGAAAACCAATTGGTTACTGAGCTACCACAGGCTACATCTGAGCAGAGGTTCTAGGTTATATCCATACATGGTCCTTGGTTGAATGTCAGTCTCAGAAAAGACCCTGTGCCCAGACATATTTGGTCCTTGTGGAGCTCCTATCCTTTCCCCATCAGACTAACTCCCCTTCTTTCTTATGATTCCCTGTACTCTGCCAAAGGTTTGGTCATGAGTCTTTGCTTTGAAAACACTGCTACTTAGAGTCTTTCAAATGTGCTCAGTAGACTCCTGTCATACGTTCAATGCACATCCCATCTGTCTTTCTAAATGAGGATTGATCATCTTACCCCATGTCCGCTCTCTTGATTATCTTTTTTAGGTGTATAGATTTCATTATGTTTATCACATCTTATAGGTCTATATAAGTGAGTATATACCGTTCTAAAACTTTTTTTTGTTGTTATGCTCATCTTTTACCTAGGGTTAGCTCTCAGGTCCTCATGCTTTCACAGCAAGCATTTGTACCTGCCTATCGATCTCCTCAGCCCCCTAAACCATCATTTTTTTGCATAAGATGTAATTAAAATTCTAGCAACCAGATACTGGAGAGATAGCTCAGTGAGTAAGAACACTTTTTGCACAAGCCTGGGCTTCTGAGTTTGGTTCCAAGCACACACATAAATATTTGGCTATGATACAAGCTTGGTGAGGGCAGGGAACCTTATAATCCCAGCACTGTGTGGTGCAGAAAGAGGAGCATCCTAGGACTTGGTAGATGCCAACTATCCTAAGATCAATGAGAGACTACTCAAGAGGAATAAGGGGATATATGATATAGAATGCCACCCAAAATCTTCCTTTGACTTCTGGAAACACAAGCCTTGTGTTGTTGTGTGACATTATTGGGAAGATATGTAAAAATATCTATTCACTCCTGATAGGGAAACGATGACAGACCAAAAATAAGAATACTACAAACGTCCAACTTTTTGAACCAGCAAGATTATTGGGGTTATTTATAGGAGCATGGGTTAGGCGCTTACTATATGAACAGAAATGGCTCAAAGATAACTGCATCAGCAAAAGCCTGACCCAGTGCAAGTGATGGGTCAAAAAGCTGTAAACCTGGATGTCAATAGGTTAGACAATTTTTCTTTTATGGAGCTTAAGTGGTCTTTTAGGCCTCTTTTAGACGTATTTGATGGGCTTTGTGTCTTTCAGGCAATTCTAGCTGGTCTCTGCCTCTTCCACAGAATTTGGCTTGTATGAGAGTGTCTATCAAATATATATATATATATATATTCCTGGGGAATATTCTAGAGAATATGATCATATTCTAGAGAATATGATCAGTTTCAGGGACTTCCTGAAGCTATTGAGTTGTTTGCTTCTAGAGCTTAGCCAGCTTCTCTTTAAGGTGGAATGTTTACCCTCCGTTTAGACTATTTCATGTTAATGAGCTTCCCTCCAATACTGGATGTTTCACCTCCTCTTAGAACATCCTATGTGTTAAGGAGTTTCTCTCCAGCATATAAAGTTTTATCTTAGAGGAAAATACTAGAAACATGTGTGCACATACACCACAAACACATACCTCTCTCTCTGTCTCTGTCTCTGCCTGTCTCTCTCACACACACACATATGCACACACACATGTGCAGGGGTTCTAGGTTATCTCCATGCATGGTCCTTGGTTGGAGTACCAGTCTCAGAAAAGACCCCTGGGCTTTTTAGAGGTGTTTTGATCACAGAAAAACCAAAGTAGTCCTAAATGTTACATTTTGTTTATTCTAACAGGTACCATTCCAAGTTTCCTTCCAAAACTACTGTTCAGTTTACAGACCAAGTCTATGTTCTGCCAAGAAGTGAAATGCTTATTGTTTGGGAAGTATAACTAAAAATAGAAAACTTTTAGTTTTGAATAAGTATTATCAAAATAATATTCACATTCCAAATAATCCAATAGAAACTGTAAAGAGAGAGAACAAAATCTTTCATATGATGAAGAAGATAGGACATTTCAGAACAGTTTCTTAAGAAAAACATAACTGGTCCAGCATCAAGACAAATTGGCAGTTTGTTCCAAGTCCACCTGGACACTGGGAGAATTATCTCTATTAACCAGTTTTATCTGAAAGGGGAAAAATGAAATCGTATTGTTTGATAAGTAATTTTGTATCTTGTATAAGGTGTGCACCAAAGTTAATTAACCACAGAAGCTGTGAGCCAAAGGAGCTCTTTTTAGTAATGACTACATCTCAGAGAGATGGTCCCCAGGTGCTTTGGAAAGCTAGTGAGAGGCTATTTTGGGATACAAAAGGACTTCCCATGTCTCAGAGACAAATATCTCAGAAAAGAGTGTGGGAAGAGTCCCTTCCTTCATTTTCAACAAGAGAATTAAGTCTTTCATTTTTAATATGCGTTTCTCCTTGCTATCAACCCCAGAAAAACATTTGCTTGTGCACACAAATCACTTAACTTTCTTAAAGATCAACAGCTGCAACATCCAGATCACAGTAAAAATGTAAATCTATATTTGGGGAAGTATCCATCATTGCTGCCATTAATCAAGGTTCTAGAAGAGGCAATTGTGCAACTCAAGAAGGCCTTCTATCCAGGTCTGTAAAATTCTGCCTTGAAAGATGAACACATATATGCTATGACTCAGTACTGACACTGTAGTTTAGTGATCGAATGCTCAAGAGGCCTGAATAAAGCCTTGACTTCAGTGCCTATTAAATCCACTGTCTCCAAGAAGTCACTTGAAAACCACCTAGTACACTCTAAAAAGTCCATCAGCATTTCACAAAACAAATTTTACTCTCCCCATGCCACACTTGCTCTAAAAGCTTACATGCTCATGTATTGAATGTAATAAACAGAATCACATCCACTGTGACACAGCATATGAAGCTGTCTTCTGAATGCTTGCTTACTTGGCTGAAATTTTGGGCCACAGTTTGGGCTGATAAAAACTTTTCTTTTAAGTATTGACAATGGCGTTAGTGGTGATCTAAGGTTGTGGTTTGGGTCCCTATAGAACTGTGAAAGAACATAATTTGCCTTAAGTGAACTCTTATGGAGACAGTGATTGAATCTAACCGCAGTTTCAATTCAGTATACTGCTTCACTTGTCCATAAAGATTAACTTTGATGTGCTTTTTCTAACTGATAATTTAAAAGTTTTAAATTAAAATATAATCACATCACTTTCCTGCTTCCATTTTCTTCCTCCAACCTATCTCACATACTGTTTCTCAATATGCTGTCTCTTAAATTCATGGTCTCTTTTTCTTTGTTGTCACAACCTTTCTTTTTATTGATTAGAAACTTTGAGATATTATCTAAAACCTTTTTCTCCTGCAGAGATTTAGTTCCATAAAGTACTAGAGTGTTTTTATGCTACTTTGACTCAGAATGATTTTAATTTCAGGGAATACAGTCCAAGTTTTTACAGTATTGTACCTTTAAAATAGAGCAGCTGTTCAAGACTGTCACATGGTGCTATTTGACCATATATACATTCACTCCTACTTAACATGGCAATGATTAAATAAAATCAATGCATGTTACACACAATAAATAATATGGGCAAAAGTGTTCTTCCTACAGATAAGAATTATAGATTAAAAAAAGAATTATAGGTAAAAGAGGACCTTGATGCCAGGCGATAGAGCGAGTCATTCTAGGGCACACAGAGTGCCAAGCACACTGTCCTCAGAAGTAGAGATAACCACTAAGCAGAAGTCAGCTATGCCCTACCATTCACACACCTTATCCTGTGGTGTAAAATAAAGCCTGATTGTTGCCATTGCTACACTGAAAGTGTTATATGCTCTGATAGTATTAATTTCTTTAAATATTACAATGTCTATTTCAATGTTTTCACACCATACACTATTTAACTATAACAGGAACATGAAATAAATATTCTTTTGGCATCAGAATATTTTAGGCATTTCACAATTTAGTGTAAGGCTCCAAAGAAGAAGAGAGTCTCTATATGTTTCAAAGGTGATCTCTCACGAAACACCTGACAGCATTATGGAATCCTGTGTGATGATGGTGCCTCTGATCTGGAAAGTTAAGCAGGGTTGAGCTTGGATGGTGCTTGGATGGGAAACAAAACATGTAATAAACTCCTGTCTACTGCCTCTAGCTCAATACCCATGAGTATCCAGACTTGTGATCACCAAAGTCTGCTGCAACAGCTATCTTCTACTCAAAGCAGTAGTCTTCCTTTTAAATCATGTAATAGTTAATAAAATTGATTGCATATCAAGTATGTGTTTCATTTTTATTTATGGGGATGTTTATGTGTGTGGGTACGCACACATACACATGTACAGATGCCCAAGGAGGCCAGAAGAGGGAACCGGATCTCCTGGAGAAGAAGATATAGGCAGCTGTGAGCCACCAGGAATGGATGCTGGAAATTGAATCACAAAAGCTTTTAACAGCTGAGCCATCTCTCCAGCCCCTAGATCATGTTTTTGAAACTAAAGATGCCAACTGAGGCTGGCTGTCCAACTGTGAGTCTCCATGAACTGTATTAAGTTACCAGTAAAGAAGGAAACTAATGCTTTCTTATCAATGAGTTGGTCAGAGGTCCATGTGACTATTTGCTGCAGAGATATTTTCAGAACTGTGTGCTATGAAAGTATATCTTTTAACCTTTACTAAATGATATATTTGTAAGTTGATTTTTGAAGCCACTTTGTTTTTTTTTTTTTCAAATGAGGGTTGATGATGAACTTGAAGAGGACAATGAAACAGAGTCTGTCAACTCTGCTCTAACATTCATTTTAGGATCCACCTTAAAAATGTTGGTGTTCACTATTTCTAATTCAAGATTTTTATGTACCACTGAAAAAATTACTGTTTACTGTTTAAATATAGGTTTGGAGAGAAATTGAAAATGAGTGTACTGTTTACCAAAATAAAGTCACTTTCTTCTTTTGAAATATTTTTGTCTGTTTCCAGATTCTTTTCATTGTTATGAGACATTACATTGTTAGCTGCCTCAACTACAACAAGAACAGAATTCATAGGAAGACGTTAGTGGTACAAAGATCAATGTGACTGAAGTGTTGACTAGATGGTGGCTATGTGGAAACACAGATTGGGTGAACAACGTGTGACGATAATGAGGAGCTTCATTGCCAAGCCAAGACCACCAGTGATTGCTAGTAAACTACCACATGCTGTAAGGGGTGAGGAAGAATTCCTCTGTGGGTTCTGGAGCAATTGTAGCACATGACAGCCATGATCTTGGATTTGTAGCCTTCACAGCCATATATCACAGTAGTATTGCTTTAAACCACCAGGTGAGTGGGGTTCTGGAAAATTAACAGAGACACCCTGTGGTGGTTTGAATGAAAATGGACCACATAGACTCACATAATTGTTTCCTTGATTTCAAGTTGCTAGATTGTTGAGAATGATCAGAAAGTGTGGCCTTGTTAGAGGAGGAATGTCACTGGGAGTGATCTTTGATGTTTCAAGGTTCACAGCAGGCCAAGTCTGTCTATCTGTCTGCCTCTCTCTCTCTCTCTCTCTCTCTCTTTCTGTCTCTCTCTCTGTCTCTCTGTCTCTGTCTCTTTCTGTCTGCTGGTTGTGGATCAGGGTAATGATAATGAACCATAATGGTAATGAATGAATCTTCTGAAACTACAAGTAAGCTTCCAGTTAAAATGTTTTCTCTTATAAGAGTTGCCTTGGTCATGGTATCTCTTCACAGTAATAGAATACTGAGTAAGACATCACCACAGCAGCATCATTTCTTTCAGATTAGACAAGAGAAAACAAAACAAGGGAGAGACATCAGAAGACCAAGATCATGTTAGAAGTAATACAAAAGAGAATAGTTGTCTGGAAACCCAGGATTAGACATAGAAAACACAACTGGTGACACATTTAAAGTGTTCAATGAGGACTAGCCATCTGTGCCTTCAGAAGATGATAAATGTAAGTAATGTTTTTGAAGTGTAACTAGTAGGAGAGCCAAAGACACACATAGGGCAACTAAAGTCAAGCACAAATTCTACAAATATCAAGAAAGATGAATTTAAAGCAAAGTACCATAAAACATAAGTAAGTGCTTTGTTACAGAATGAACAATTTACAATAGACATTAAAGTTATAAGTCATTATACACTCATTGCCATTCTGGGAGCTCTGGGAAGTGTCAGAGGGAAAACATTTATGAGACTTTGCTTAAACCTTCTTCAAACAAATGTGAAATAACAGATGATCAGCCTAACACACACACACACACACACACACACACACACACACACACACACCTAAAAATGATATTCCATTTTTTCCTCAAGTAATTTTGGGACAATCAGTCATAAAAACGGCTGTGGACCAGACCATTTAAAAAATAAAAACAAAACCCTCAAATAAAAAAAAAATTTGTAAGTATAAATATCACCATTTATCACAAAGCAATAAAATGGGAAACTGGCTGTGGGCACATAATCAAATAAAGAAAACCTAACTTGAACATGCATCTCAAGCTAAAGATCAAATCAGGTCCATCATTATAGGGTACCTGAAAAAAAATTATAGTAAAAATTACATGCACACACATATGTCTTTGAACCTTAGATGGTGTCAAAGCAAAAATACTTATATCTGAAAATCAAGACTAAAGTTTATGGGTGAATTATCCCTTCATAACAGCATCATAGAAATCACCTAATAAAGGTGATACATAACATGCCCACAGGTAGTGTGATACAGAACAGTGTAAACCTGGAAACTTTTCATCAATGATCAGGACATTGAGTCTTGCTGCTTCTCTTCAGCATGGTCCTGAAATTTCCTTGCAGAGCAGCTGGGCAGGAGGAGGAAAGCAAAAGTATCTAAATGAGAAAGCAGTAAAAATGTCTATGTTTGAAGATGATGCATTCTTATCTATAAAAGTAAGCTTAAAGAGCACACACAGGTCTTGCACACACACACACACACACACACACAGGAATACACAACATCTAGATGAGCCTCAGATCTGAATTTTGAGGTGCTCTCATTGCAGCATGATCACAAAAGCGGAGACACACAAATAAGCCACACGTCCATAGATAATGATGACAAAGAAAATGTGCTATGAGCATAAAATGGAACGTGAGCCCACATTTTTTTCCCCAAGAGCTGGGCCTGTAATCCAAGCTATTCAAGAAGCTGAGACAGGAGGATCATGAAATTGGGAAGACATGCAGGAGTGGCCAACCATGCCTTCCCTACCACTGTGGCCATCTAGTCTTCTGGAATCAAATGCTCCAGCATTTGTCATTTGTACCTAGTAGTTTTGTTTCCTAACAAAGCATTTACTGTCATAAAACAACACTGATCTGAGCCAGTGTGTTAGAGCACAGAGCAGAAGACCAATCACCTCACTTGTAGCATTTGATTGCATTGTTGGGGTAACCTTGTTTCCTGTGTTTCAGAAACCACTAACACTTACCCACATGGTAGCTAGGTTATAAAGTCAGCAAGAAAAGGCAAGTTCTAATACATTTTGCTTTCAGACCTCTGCATGACTCATGTTTGCTAATGTCTCAGTAGCCTAGGAAAATGTCATATCCAAGGAGCACATTTAAGTGATGAAAAAAATAGAGCCCCTCCTCGCTAAGAGGACTTAAGTTACTTTGAGAAGGAGCATGGCTGCAGTATAGAGAATAAAAAGTTAGATTAAATAAAGTGGTGGTAGAGTGGAATTAGGGAAATACGAGAACGCAAGTACTTCAGACACCACAGCAGGAACAAGAAGAGGGAGTTTCATGCAGAAGTGAATGGAAATGTCTCGTCTGTGCAGGAGCTCTAGGCTATGCTGACTGACAGAACCACAGGCACCACAATGGGCATGCAGGGCCACCAGTCCCGAAGGGGAGTCAGACATGGGGAGAAATGAAAATGGGCTGGTTTCCAGAGAACATATTTGCCGTTTGTGGCACTACGGTACTTTCAGGGGTAACGGTCACTGTTTCACTTACGTTGCTTTACATCTTACACAAGTTCCTCTTTAGGCCAAATCTAAACAAGAAGAGGAAATTCCAGGAAATGAAGCCTAGCCAGGTTGTTAGAGAGTAACCAGCTCACCAGCAAGAGTCTTAACTCAGTTTCAGAACTGTAGTTCTATAGCGTAATGTGTTGTTTCCAGTTTGTGCAAAACAGATGTGTGCCTCCCTCTCCCACTGTCTTCAGGTATCTTGCAGAGCTCACAGTACCATCTGGTTCCTGAGCTGCTTATGCAAATTAGACCAACTCAAACTCTAGGCATCCTTGCCTCAGACCACCAATTTATCTAAGGGAACTTACAGTTCATTTTTAATATTCTTTGGGGTTTTTTTTTTGTTTTGTTTTGTTTTTTTGTTTTTTTGAGACAGCATCTGGCTGTATAGTCCAGGCCAGCCTGGAACTCAGCATGTATTCCAAGTTGGCCTCAAATTTGCAGGTCTCCCATCTCAGCTTCTGCAGTGCTGGCTATGTGGACTACAATGTCCAGCTTCATACATACTTACGAAATAGCCAAGCTTGTTTCTGCTGACTCATCCCTTCCTCTAGTTTCAAATCCTTTTGTGCTAATGTGTCCCAATTTGAACATTAAGTTACTTAACACTCTGATTTTATTCTTATTTCATTTCCTTCATGACAATTAATAGTGGTCTGTAATATTATGCATTGGCCTGTTTGTTTTCTAGTATGCTAAACTGACTGAATTTCAGGTGACAGTAGTCACTGTATGTTTCTAACCTTCAGCACATCACCCAGCTCACAGTAATTAGCAGATGTTTGCTGTATTACACAACTAATTAATTGTGGTAACTGAATGGCTGTGACAAAATCTTTTCTCTTTTTGAAATTTGGAGTGTGTCCTTCCCCTTACTTTGTAATGCAATCTGAGATCAAATAAGATAATAATTCTAAAATCCAGTTATTCTTTGTGAAACCTCACTGTCTTCTAGTAAAAGCTTCATTTAACAGTAATGGTTGCTTGTGAAGAGGGAGAACACTAGGGCCATATTTCCAATAAAGTAATGTGTGTGTGTGTGTGTGTGTGTGTGTGTGTGTGTGTGTGTGTGTGTATGTGTGTGCATGCACATACCTGCATGCCTACAGACAGATAAATAGCAAGTAGAATGTATGGGATATGTAGAAACTGAGTTTCATAAATGTAAAGAATTACTGGCAGTTCAACAAAAAGAGAAGATTCCAGTTAAATTGGTAGGATATAAAATGTTAAGATTCTTTGGTAGGGAAGAGCATGTGCTTTACCATAATCATGCAATTTCATTTCTTTCTTTTTAATCCTCATGTCATACAACTTTAATTTAATCCTTAAGCTGATAAAAGATGTTGAAAGTATTTGAAATTTTTACACACACAATTTTATTAATCTGTCTTTTTTCCAATTTCAGGTTTTTTGTTCACTTATCTTAGAAATTTTATACAGATTAAGCAATAATGTCTCATAAAAGAATAACTGCTTTTATTTGATTTGCCTACGTTAAACATAAGCAGCACAATCATTGCAATAAACAAAATGAAAAATGAAGTCAAGAACTGCTTTCATATGAGTAAATAGAGGTTCAGCATCTAACTAGCTTACTCTATGATTCATCCATAATGTGATTCAACTATGTTGGGTCCCAAGTCCAAATGCCAGCACATTCATGCTAAGCTGTCTCTATGGCATCTTTTAAATTAAGTTGATAGCCCTTTTTCCATGGTAAGAAAAGGGAGAGTTCTATCTTAGTATTCTTCCAGCTGCTCATTCCCTTCTATTAGGCCCTGAATGCATCTTCTTCTACTATCCACAACTTCTTGTTTCCTAGGGTTGTCCCCTGGCCAGGATTTGAGTGGGAATTCACATCCTCTCTGTGCATATCTGACTTGTGCAATGCCCACATGTCTTGACCTCATCCAGAAACTTCCTCTAGGCTCAAGTCTTATATGTCAATTTGGAGGTGTGTGAAAGCTAATCTTGTTTGTCAACTTGGTTTACTTTGGAAGAGGGGGGGATCAATGGAAGAATTGCTCTATCAGATTGACCTAGAGGCGTATCTGTAGGGGCATTTTCTTGATTGCTGATTGATGTAGGAGGGCCCAGCCCATTGCAGATGTTGCTATTCCTGGACAGGTGGGCCTGTCCTATATAAGAAGAGAAGCTGAGCAAGCCATGAGGATCAATACTGTAAGCAGATTTTTGCTACGGTCTCTGCTTCAGTTCTGCCTCCACTATCATTCTTGCCTTTCCCTCCTGCTGTTGCTTCTCTGGATGGTGGGCTCTAACCTATAAGCTAAAGCAAACTCCTTATTCTCCAAGTTCTTCTTGGTCGGTGTTTTATCACAGGAGCAGAGACATAAACGAGGGCAATGTTTTACTTGGGGCGACTCAGTTTTTTGGCTATCTAGTAGAATCCACTGTGCCATTAGTAAAAGCCAGTTTATTTTCTGTTTGCTTCACAGAATTATGAATTCTTCAGAGTCTGGAACCCAACCTTCTCATCTTTTAAGAAGTGCACAACGCATACAATTAAATCTCCAACCAATATCAACAGATAAACATAATTAAATTGGAGTAAAAAACTAATACTTATAGTAGATGGTGTAAACACAATACAAGACAAAATACATGTGTTATAGCTAATAAAAAACATCAAATAAAGTGCAAAATATATACCAGTAAGAGGAAAAATAAATCAACAAACAGAAATTAATACAAAAAGAATACAGATGGCTGAGTTAGTAGATAAGGACATTAAAACAATGATTATCAGCATATTTTTAAAATGGTAACAACTGTCAAGGTTCCTAGCCCAGCCTTTATAATTTCCAGCACCTGGGACCTTCACAGGTCTGAGATATTATGACTCTTGGTACATGCTGTCTTCTAATACCTTGTCCTAATTTACCTGGCTTCAGTTACACTGTAATCCCAAGATCAGCAATGACCTTTTTTTAAACTATTTATCAACTCCGTATCTGACTCATTTTGAGATCCCTTTTTAATTGCAATTAGTTTTACTCAAAGTGATCACAATGAACCTGAATACAGAGCATTTACTATTTGTTAGGCTTAGAGTTCGCTTAAATTTTTGAATCTGTAAGCTTATAACCTTTATAAAAGTTGTAAACTTTTCAAAGGTTTTCTTTCATATTTTTAAATTCAGCACCTCAGCGTCCACTGTGGCACTGCCCATTTCCATGTTGTAACTGCACAGATACTGTGTCATCTTGTGTTACTACACTATGCTGACACTATTCATTTTTTTTTAAACAGTGTTTTCTTTTCTCTTTCCTTTTGGATAGCTTCTATTTCTGGGTCTTCCATTTTTTAGAGTTATCCATTAGTTAGAGTCATCCATTTTTCTGTAATGTTTGCTCTGCGGTCAATCCAATTCAGTGTGCTTTTCAATTTAGACACTGCATTTTTCTTAATTTTTAGATATTCCTAAATTGAAGTTATCACATCCAGCCTATCTTCTGGTTTCTTGTACATATGAGTTTCAGTAATGATAACTGTTGTAATGTGCTGTCTGTTAATTCTATCATCTATATTTTTTATTCATTTTAAATTAACTTTTTCTTTTTCTTAATAGAATATATCTTCCTACCTAGTGTTTTTTATTGGCTATCAGCAATTGTAAATTATACATTTTTTCGGTACTAGATTTTTTTTGTGGTTCTATAAATGTTCCTGAGGTTCCCCCCCCCCCGTGATACTATTATAGAAAATACTGTGGTCTTTTTAAGTGTTCTGTATGAAGTCTATTAGAAGAAAATAACTTTTATATTATTATTGTTTTGAGTCAGGGTCTGTCCTTGAATTCACTGTACATTCCAAGATGTCTTTAAACTCACAGAAATCCATGCTTCCTGAAGACTGGGATTAAAGACATATATTACCATGCCTAGCTAGGTACTAATACCTTATTTCTTGGTTCCCTTGTTTAAATGAATCTATACTCAGGATTTCATTTCTAACATCAGTAATGCCTAAGGCTAAGGTTTATCCACTAATAAATATATTGTGGCAGGGCCACCTGGTTTTTATGCTACAGAACCCAAATCACCCACTGTAAATGTGGAGGCTGAACTTTAGGAAAAATGGCTGAATTAAAATTGTGGTTTACAAAACAATTTTAAAACACCCTCAGTTTTTCAATTTAAGAATGGAGATGTAGCTTTCTGAAATTCACTTAACACGCCCAAAGCCTTGAGTTCTTTTGATTTCTGGTGGAAAAAAAAGTAATTACTGAAAAAGACTACAAACTCCTCTTAATTGAAAGAGGAGGGGAGCAGGTTGCTTACAAACCTGCACAGTGAAGCAAAGTTATATTCTATTTCCATTTTTTGAACTCGTGAGTGCTTGGGATTTTAAATAAGTTGCTTTGCCTTTTGACAGTTTACTTTCTCTCTCTGTAAAATGGGCTGATGGTCACCCCATGTTGTGAGTTAATAGAGGAGAGGCCCTTGGAAGTGGGCCAAGCATAAATCAAGAGCTGGGCAGTCATAAGAACCAATCAGCAGGAGTTTAGGGACTTCAAAAGTTCAACTGAATTTTTTTGAAAAAGTAGGAGAATTCCTGCTTTGTGTAATTCTGTAGTTCCAGTAGTGAAAAGAGCTGGTGCATAATTAAGGTTTAAAAAGAAAAAAACCAGATGACCATAGGTACCATACATTATGAACAGTAATGCTTGCTATAGTAAACAAGGTTATTGTTTTCTGAGTAAATGAGACAAAGCCTGAAAGTTGAAATGACGATGACTCTCACTCTAATGAAGAACATGTAGAGTTCATACTTTATTTGGTTGAATTCCTAGCTATTAACTCTATAACTGGACTAACTGTGAAGACACTGAGCAGCAGGATCTGTGCGACTCCCTGTGGACTTGAGCATTGAAGGGCACCTGAAGTGAAGATGGTAGGAGGTAGAGATTGCCCACTCCAACACACACACACACACACACACACACACACACACACACACACACACAACCCTCTCCAGTACTCTCTACTTCCCTCCCTCTGTTCTGGTCATCTAGGACTGCTGATGGTGGGGAGATAGTCTGTAGTGTACCAAAGCTTGATTCCACATTCAGGCAGATCTTCAGAGGCTTGCTTGTTTCTGCAGACATAAAAAACTGTGCCTTTCTAACTACTTCCCTGAGCCTGTGCACTGTTGCCCTAAGTTGAACTTCTTTTTCCTCTACAGCAGGTGTAACTGGGGATTGGCTACATGTTTAATAAATAATTATAACAATAATAATGTTCTTACCATTATTATCATAACAACAACAATAATAATAGTAGCAGGAGCAATAATAACAATATTATTCTCTTCTTTCCCAGTCTCTGAAAGATGTCACGTAGAAATCAAATTTGAAATTCCCTAAACTGAAAGCAAAGGCAACCATCAGGATAATGAAATGTGACCAGCGGGTAGCCTGAGGGAGTGGACAGTTCAGGCTACAGTATGGCCTGCCTCGTTCTACTACCCTCCACCTGTTCCATTTCCCCTCTGCAATGCAGCTTCTTTACCCATGGGTAACATTATCACTCTCCTGAGTGCTTATGACATATCAAGGGCACTTGTGGTATTATTCTTTCTTATTATTTATGTATTAATAAAGAAAATGGACATTAGGTATCTGGCTCACGAGCACTCAGTGAACAAGAGCCAGCATTCTAATTCAGGCTTTAAAGGATCCAGCATCCTTTCCCAAATCTGGCATGTAGTGGACACGTAGCAAGTCATAGCTGCTATTGTAACTATTACTTCAGAATGACATCTATCATAATAATAAACATACGGCAGATGTGAAAGGCCCAGTCTCCTTTTGTGCCCTTGCAATATGTCATTGTAAGGTTTAGAGAAACACAAATGCTACTTTTGTGGCTAGCTCAGTGATTTAACTCCACGAAGAGAGGTCCCATCTGCCCATACAGCATTCTTAATAGAATAACCACAGGAAAACATCAGACTAGAAATTTCTCAGAACAGCATACTTCTTTTTTTTTTTTTTTTTTGTATTTCATTTTTTTCTTATCAGTTACATTTTATTAACTTTGTACCCAGCCGTGTCCCGATCCCTCATTCCCTCCCAGTCCCTCCCTCCCTCCCTCCCTCCCTCCCTCCCTCCTCTCCACCGTGCCCCTTGCTAAGTCCACTGATAGGGGGGACCTCCTCCCCATTCATCTGATCCTGTTTTATTTATCAGGTATCTTCAGGACTGGCTGCCTAACAGGACTGCTCCTCCCTTGGGGGGTGGGGAGGCCAAAGAGCCAGTCCTTGAGTTCCTGTTAGAAATAGTCCTTGTTCCCCTCACTATGGGAAACCAATTGGTTACTGAGCTACCACAGGCTACATCTGAGCAGAGGTTCTAGGTTACATTCATACATGGTCCTTGGTTGCATGTCAACAGCATACTTCTTAAATTGATTTGTGATCCTCTCATTCCATTCTAGTGACATCCTCTATTTTTTTTTAAAGAATTCATTTTTTAAACTTTATTTTTTATTTTATGTGCTTTGGTGTTCTGCCTGCAAGTATGTCTGTGTGAAGGTGTCAGATCTTGGAGTTACAGACAGCTGTGAGCTGCCTTGTGAGGGCTTGGAATTTACCCAGGTCCTCTGAAAGAGCAGTCAGTCTCTTAACCACTGAGCCATCTCTCCAACCTGACATCCTCTATTTTTATCCTAATAGATGTTTAGAAAGCAGTTTCTGAGTGAAATGGTGATATGCTTGGCTTAAGTCAGCACTCTTAACTCCTATCTTTCATACTCCATCAGGGTGAGGTGTTGTGATTTCTGGCAAGACACTTTGCTCCTCTAAGTCTGGGGGGTCCTTTATATGTAAAATGTGTTTGGCCTGTGGTTGTTTTGATTTGCAGGCTTTTCTTCTCTTGGGGTCTTGTCATTTGTAGCTATGCACAATGATGTCAGTGACATCCCTGGCTCATAATGAAATTCTGTGTGGTTGGCTACTTAAAGCTGTGCTATGTTTACACATGGGTCATCTGTATTAACTTACAGCAAAGTACTTTACACATGGGTCATCTGTATTAACTTACAGCAAAGTACCTTATTACTTCATTAAAATTAATTGCTAATATTGTTTTCTCACCATTTACTTTACTTTCATTTAGAAGAAATCTATGGAAATTCTAGAACTTTGGTAAACAGAGCAGGGCCTTCCATTGTCTGTAGATACAGTTTAGAGGAAGGGTTTGGGGGCTGTTCCATAGTCATAAATATAACACTTCAGCTTTTAATTTATTTTATATATAAAATATGAAGTTGTTATCTGATTGTATCTATATAACTCTCAACAGTATTTCAAGAGTCAGTCACCCAGGCTCTGCCAAATGAGCGGGGGAAGGCAGTATCAGTCATTTGTCAGAGTGGAAAGATTTGATTTGGGGAAGCTGCTTTTTACCTGGATGGTAGTCTCAGCATGTTCTTACTCCTGAGACCAGAGGGAATTATTTACTTATGCTTATTACTAAGCATCTTTATTTAAAGATGCTTAGTACTTTCAGGTTTATGGGAGAGTCTACCTATAGATTCTAAATCTCAGGGCCATGGGTCAAATTTTACTTTAAATATATATATATATATATATATATATATATATACAAAATTATATATATATCTTAGTTATATATTTTATATATAAACATATATAAAATATATAACTAGTTATATATTTTATATATATAAATATATATAAAATTATATATTATATATCTTAGTTGAACACAGGAGCCACAGCTTCTTGTTTAGCTTGTTGGCTACATTCATTCATGCTATCTGCCCTCTCCTAGAAGGAACATAGAGAGCCTTGGATCTTGGGCTGAACACTTTATATCCATTTCAGAGTAGGTGTTATATCACCTGCTAACAAATGGACAAAGGAGGCTCAAAGAGAATCAGCCCCAAGTCAAGATAACCGCCAGACTGCCTGGGCACCAATTCCAAGCTTTAATAGATTTTGAGTTTACTTAGATTCCTTACTGTCTGGCGTTTTCAGCATCCCTCCATTCCATGGCCGGATTAATCCTTTCACCTAGCCAGATGAGACACACTACTTGTTTATCTCAACATCTAAACAAATGGTTTTCTTTCTGGATCTACCTGTTTTAAGCCCTTGGCAAACTCAGCAGTATTTAATGAAGGAGCTCTTTATGTTCAATGTGGGGGGCGGGGCACGACACCAATAATATCTGTATTCTCATAGTAGAAGAGCTGAGAGAGTCTGTGTCTAAGGTTCAGAGTCACACACCCAGGCATAGCATGCTACAGAACCCTTTCATCATCTTTTTACTCCTGTCGTTGCCTGCCCCCATCATGGATCCTCCCTTAGAAACCAACTTCTAGGTCATAAGCTCTGCCTGCACTTAGAGCCCGCCCTGGCTGGAGGAGCCTTCCGGTTCTCAGAATTCGCTCGCTGTCTCCTGGCAACCGCAGACTCAGACGCGCGGGAAGCCTCAGGGGCCCAGCGGTCAGTGGGCCCTGCTGGAGGCTGCTCGGGTGGGCCTCTGGCATGGCTTCCAAACAAGCGAAAAGGAAAGAAGTGCATCGGATCAATTCTGCCCACGGATCAGATAAATCTAAAGAGTAAGGGACGTCTGCCACCCGGTGCTTTCCCTTCCCCTGTGCCTGGACCTGGCCCACCCAGGGCTGGAACTCATCCTGGAGGAAACTACCAGACCAGGAGTTGATTGATCTACTTGTATCTGTCTTCCCAGGAACCAATTCTGGAGATGGCCGTTCTTTTATCCTCCTCAGTCTAGAGTCACTTCCTTTCCAGAAAGGTTGCTTTCCTGCTCTGGATGTTCCTATCTGTGAATTCACCCAGCAATACCTATCCTGAGTGGCAAAGGCCTCGAGAAGTTCAAAAAGTGGAGCTTCCTTCAGTTAAAGACGATCTCACTGTCCTTTGTCCCCTGGGAGGAGGGGGGGAGGGGCTGAGAGTACGACAGAAGGGGAGGGAGAGGGGGAGAGCGAGGAAGAGAGAGTTTGTGTTTTTGCAGCAGCCCAGAATTCCAGACTTTTAATCAGATGAAATCAGACATGAAGTGATTTCAGAAAACTGAAAGAATAAAGTCTATAGCGTGAGGTCCTAATGCCTGCTCCGAGAAGGTATGCAGCTTGGTTCATGGAATCTTCTTAGAGTCTTTCTGTTCTGCGCTGCTGTTGTCTTCCACTCTCTGTCCATGGTATTTTCCTTTGATATTCTCTTCCCTTTGGATACATAGGGAAGTAAATATACAGTACAGGATTTGGGCCATTGCTTAAATGTATCACATTTGTAAGCCACTCCAGCTCTGAGAGGCCAAACCTACTTCCTGCAGTACCTATGGGGGATGGGCAGTACAAGATTTGTTTTCTGGGAAGTTTTCAATTAGCAATAATCGCGCCTCGGATAAACCTCATTGGCTACGATACTGGCACTGCGCAAAGCTACAAGATTTGTTTTTTTAAATTGATTCTTACATAGACGCTTCCCTCTGCATCTTCTTCCCTACCTAAAAAATTCCCTCCTGTGTCTTCTACTCCCTGGTGCCCAGTGTTTCAAGTCTTTTCCTTGTAAGCTCATCTCCTGGGCTCAGTCCGGAGTTGAGGTTTTGTGATCTACTTCTGTCTTCTTTTACAAGCAAACTTCCAGATATCTCACAGATAACCAACTCATTTCATTAGTTTAAATTTCAGACCCTATAGTACAGATGTAAGTGATTTTTAGCAGGATAGTGCTACTTTTGTGTACCAGTGTGAGTAGGGCCATTTCCACTCTAATGTTCCATTCTAGAAGTCTAACACCCACAAGGCTCACGCTACCTCTCTGACTTTGCTCTCTCTTGTTCCCTTACCTTCAGACATACCAGAATCCCAGCTTCCTTGATCTCTTCAGGCTTGTTCCTACCCTGGGGTCTTCACACACTGCAGCCTTCTCTGTTGCCAAGTACTTTTTCTTCCAGATGCCCGCTTGCTTTCTTCCTCCATCTTTCTCACAAGTTACTCAAATATCATTTTCTCTCATCTTCTTTTACAGCTGCCTGATTAAAAAATGGGTCCCCACTTCCCTGCTCAAATCAAAACAAAAACTGACAGTACTATTTGCCTTCCATTCTATTTTGTTTTTCTTCATTGTTTTTGTTCATATTACACACACACACACACACACACACACACACACACACACAGACATGATTTTAATTTTTTTTTTCACTTGTCTTCCTAATACTGGGTACTTTTATGTACTTCCTAATGTAAGTTCTATGAAAACAGGAAGTTTTCTGATTTATACATTGTCAAATCCTTAGTACCTAGGATGGTTCTTGAGTCATACATAGTAGATACTGAGAAATATTTTTGTGGGTGTTCATATAATTATATGAGAAAAATTGATATGTTAGTATAGGCCAGATTCTCAGAATAAATAATTTCTATTTCATTCCATCATGAGGATTCATGATCTAATTACTACAGAGTAGCTGGCCACAGCAGACAATTTTTAAAAAGGATGTCACTGACTGATTCATTGTCTCATGTAAACAGAGAATGATGTTATTTGGTAAAAACACCTAATGATCTAAATGAATAAATAATAGTTATAGACAAAGAGATTTTTATCAGGTTTGAAAAAAGAATTTTAGGTCCCTTTCCCCAAATAATAATGATGGTCATAACTAATATACATGAAAGGCTCCTGCTTAGGAGCTTGAAGGGAAGTCGTGAACATTAAATGTTTATTACCCCCTGAGACCTGAAATTTTTAAGTGTATAAGGCAACCAATTTTTATCAGTGTCTGGATGGTGTAGAAGACATGATCTGTCAGGGTCCTGTGACAGTCACAGTCCCACAATTAAGATACTAGCTCTTCCTTTGGGAGGACTGCTGATTTTTATTTGAAAAAATGATGTATTTTAAGTATGTTTCTTTCTTGCACACACACAAAAATCTGAATTAAATTCTGCTGATACAAATGTATGTTTGGTTTTTAAAAACAGAAGAAAATGGTAAGTACTTTTACAACATGATATTTTAAAGCTAGGTTTGGCTTCCATTGATTAAACATTAAATACCAAATCATTATTTTGATGTAAGATAATGTGAGAGATAATGTGAAGTGGATGACAAATCAAGTCCTTTTTCTGAAGTTTTACCAAAGAATCAGTGGTAAGCACTAGTGTGGTTCACAAATACAGAACAAAATGTCACAGAGTCACAAAGCATTGGGGATGAAATTACAGTTAGACTCAGGTGTGATTCTCTTTCATAATACCGTGGGAGAAATTTAGAGAAGTTCACATCATTTTTCCACTCCTGTGGTCACACAGCCAATAAAATCAATCAACTCTCCCATGGTCCAAAATAAGGTAATAAAAGAGTGAGATTACAGAACCTTGAAAGGTAGCCTTCTTGTCCACCTAGAGCCATCATTTGTAGTATCTCTTTTACCCTAAAATTATTCATCAGTCTGAGGACATGGGCCCTGTCTGGCTTTTGCTTACTAGGGTCACCAATACCTGATAAACTCTTACTGTATGCTTAGTAAATGACCTCTTAGTTTGGTTCCCTATCTTGGTTTTCAGTTTATCTAGACTTCATTAAATCCCATTTACCCCTCCATTCCCTGCTTCTATTGGCACCAGTCAAAGTTGTGGTGTTACAACTGAAACAGCTATGATAAAGAAAAAAGACCAAGCTGTCAGTTTTTACACTCCATTAGGATTTCTATCATGCTCACTCTTTCTCTCTTGGGCCACATGAAATCCTTTCAAGATCACCCTGGCAGCAAACCATTTATGATGTTGGACAACATTTGGTGTTCAAATGTCAATATTTGGTTTCATGAGAGCCATCAAAGTATGATTGCTTTCGCCCCAGCACTCCCGCTTTGTATTTTCTTCTATTATTCTATTAGATTTTTTTAAACTCCAAGTAAGTGTGGGGATACTGGTACAGTAAAATACTTAAATTCTAACTTAATTGACTTTTTTTGTTACCATTTAACATAATGAGTAGTACCATGACTGGCAAGAATCTTTACTCTTAATTTCAGTACCTTAGCCAAGTCTAAGAATTCTAATAGAATACAGAGTTCGGGGACTTCATCTACCAGTGTTTCTTCCTTACAGAAGAGAGAGACAGAGCAGGATACCTGATGTCCACCTCTGGCCTCTGCATATGCATCAGTATGCACATGGACAACCCCCCTCCAAGTCATTAGAATTGTTAATGCACACTTTGAGATGCTGAAATATTGGGACTTGTAAGGGTAGTCCACGATGGGGTGCAATTTGGTATTAGGAGTCTACCTACTAATTCTACCTCAAATAACATATTCAAACTATGACTTAAAACACTATAGGAATTTTATTTATCTAACAAAAAATGTGCTACTTTCTAGATTTGTAACACTGATAACATGTCATCAAACCGCTCTCAAATTGAGAAATACATGATTCATCTCCATGTTACTCTTATCCTTAGGACCACAACACACATCTTAACTTTATAGAATGTTCAGAAAAGGTCAAATATATCTGACCATATGAAATATGAAAAATAAGATTATATAAAAATTAATTTCTATGATATTATAAAAGCAATATAAAATAGAATGATAAAATTCTTGCTGAATATTAAATTGAATTCTTAGTTATCTGGAAGAGAGAGAAACAGGGAGAGTACAGCTGTGCAGTGGTTGGTAAGTACTATGTTCCCCTGAAAGAGATATTAGAAAAGCCCCACCTACTACAGAGAGTAAGGGACAGGAAGTGACTTCTTTGTGTCACCTGGTGAGTATCAGAACTCAACATATCACTTAGTTTTATCCTCACAGTCCACATCAAAGGAAGAGGCGAGAGGAGCAAAGATGGAGGAACTAAGGAAGGACTATGGGGCTTTGTGATTTCCATAGTTGACCTTTGTGGATCTCAACAACTAAGAACACTTAACAAATTTAAAAGACTAGCTTCGTTGATAGAAACATGCTTCAGGAAATCCTAATTCTTCATGATATTTCTAACCACTTAGTAAGCATGTCTCACACCCAAGTCACTGGAAAGACAAGGAATCGTAGGACATGAAAATTTCCATCAAAAAGTTATGATGTAGATTGGCTGGGGATATAATCCATAACAGAAGCCACTAGGAGATCTATAGTAATATTTTAATTTCTCTGGGGACTTGTTGGACAGCAAAGAAGTCCTGTGTCAGCATGAGGTCAGCTTAGCAAAGTCATGAGACTCCTGGATTGGGGCTGTGTGTGTTAGACAGGAAGTTGCTTCTCAAGGAGTCTTTCACCATTTCTCTCAACAGTTACTCTTTAGACCGCTCCTGTTGGGGAGGTAAATGTTTGGGGCACAAGAGGTCATCTAGACTGCTTGGACAGATAGTCTGCGGGTCTTGATACTAGCTCATGTAGCACCTGGGTGAGTGTAGTGGTATGAGATGGATAGGGTAAGGGAGTTAGAACTATGATATAGTATTTAGAACACATATCTGACAGTTCTGTGGAACTTGTGCTGCACTTCAGACTAAGGTGGAACAGAATGGGCAGCAGTTTGAGCTTGTGGGATGCCTTCTCCTGCCCACACCTTCCGAGTATGAGGAATACAGGGCACTGGTTTGCAGAGCAGATCTGAGAAGTAATTATGGGAAAATCTACAGAAGCTGTGTTTCCATTCCTTCATGGCAGTGTACACAGTAATGATGTTCAGGCCCTGATAGTGTGGTGCCCCAAAAGGAAAGGGTTAACAAGTGATATGTTTAATACAGTGCCCTGTTTATTTGGTATTTTCCTCAGGAACTGGCATAGTGTGTAGTAATAAATGCATGTGTAATTAATTTAACTGAGTCAAAGTGGAAACAAGCCTGATAGCTGGGCCATAAAGCCCTCTGAATCAGAAACGGTAAGGATATGAAAACCAGAGGGCAGAGGCTCATCTCGGGTGACAAGAATCCCTTCCTGTGGGTAACACTTGGCAGAGATTATAGCATTATGTAAGTATCCATTCTCTATTTTAAAATGTGAAGTCTTGCTCAGGCAAATAGCTCTGCTTAATGAAGCTAAGATACCTTTCAACTGGAATAGGCTCTGGCTTTAGCTCTCCTGCAATCTTCACTTTGAAGATTTATGTATTAATTTTCTTCAAATTTGATGTGGTTTAAGAGTTATCTGTAGCAGAGACTTGATTCGTTGTTGAAATTCCCCCCTTTTTTAAAAAAAAGTTGGTGTGTGTGTGTGTGTGTGTGTGTGTGTGTGTGTCTAGACATGCTTGTGGCATTATGTGCATGTGAAGGCCAGAGCTCAACTTCCACCTTTCTTGTGACAGTCATTGTTTAATACTACCCTGGAAGCTAGATGGCTCATAAGACTCCAGGGATTCCCTTGTCTCTGCATCCCAATCTGACTGTAATCTCTGGGTTTACAGATGCGTGTTGTTGCTGGCATCATGGGGTAGTAGGGATTCACACTCAGGTCTTTGTCCATACACAGCAAGCTTTTTATCCACTGAGCCATCTCTCCACCTTAGAGTTATCCAATTTTTGACTTGTTTAACTTTACCAGAAAAATAGATCCAAGCCATTCTGTTGAGTAATAAAGCAGTAAAAAGCAAGCAAATGAACAAACAAACAAAAAAAAAACCTATTAATGCAAAAGATTTAAAAGTAGATGCTCATTGAATCTGTTCCTCTTGTTACCTAAAATATGATCAAAGGGTTATGGAATCTCCCTGACGCCAGGCATGTGGCAGTGATATCCTTAAATGACAGCCCAGAGAGGCCATTGTGTGAAGCTGTGAAAGACTGATGTGTCAAGCTGTGAAGGTGAAGCCTGGATTGCCTTAGAGACCCCAAGAGGTTAGAGAAGCCAGAGCCTTGAGATACCTGCAGAGGAGAGCTGCTAAAAGGGAGTGGAACCAGCCTAGGAGAAAGAAATGTGTTGCAGTCAACAAAGCTGAAGAGCACTTTGACATCAGATATGGAGATGCAGAGTTTGGAGTTTGCCCAGCTGGTTTTCAATCTTGTTTTGATTTCCTCACTATGCTCCCTTCCCTACATTTTAGAAGAAAAATATATATCCTGTGCCATTATATGTTTGAAGTATGTAATCTGGTTTGTTTATTTGTTTTTTTTTTTTATTTTATAGTTAAGAGATTGAATGAATCTCAGAAGAGACTTTGAACTTTGTACTTTTAAACATTGTTGAGATTGTGATAGACTATTAAGACTTTTGAAGCTGGACTAAATGCATTTTGCATTGTGTTATGGCTACAAGCCTCTGAGGGCCAGGGAGTAGAATGTGGTGTTTTGAATAGGTATGACCCTCATAGACTCATATGTTTGAATGCTTGGCCCACAGGGAGTGGCACTATTAGGAGGTGTGGCCTTGTTGGAGAAAATGTGTCACTGTGGAGGCGGGGTTTGAGGTCTCCTAGGCTCAAGCTATGCCCAGAGTAGCAGACAGAGATCAAGACATAGAACTCTAAACTCCTCTACTATCAAATCTATCTGCACACCGCCATGCTTCCTGCCATGATGCTAATGGACTGAACTTCTGAAACTGTAAGCCAGCCCCAGTTAAATGTTTTCCTTTATAAGAGGTGCCATGGTCATGATGTCTCTTCACAGCAATAGAACTCTAATAAAGGTACCTGTTGTCTTCCAAACCTGGTACTGGTAAGCTACTTACTAGTGCTCACTCTTGATTTCACCTCTCCTTTTTATTTCTGGAGTCCATCTGCTTTCTGCCTTATTTTCTTTCTTCTACCTTCCATTTAAATCATTATCTAGAGAA
>NW_026596229.1:294-5458 GCF_907164565.1 Psammomys obesus | reverse complement strand
TCTCTTCCCAATCTGTGCACTTCTCTTTTTATCCATTTAATGGATGCTATTGCTGTCTTTTTGTCAATCATTGTAGGCTCCCCCTGTCTTTTCCACAGAGCATCCTGCTTTTCTCCCGGTTCCTTGACTCTACACCTCAGCTCCATTTAATTTCCTTCCATGTTACACTGTAGTTAAGCCCCCTATCAGCCCTCAGTATAATCACTAAGAAAATAACTTAATCCTTTTGCTGTTAATCAATAAATTTCTTATACAGTCTATATCATATGTGATACTGTTAGTGAGCTATTTTCCACACTATATTTCAGGTAAAGTCTTTCTGATTTAAAAAAATCAGGAAGAATGATGAAAGGGAGAGAGAGGGGGGAAAAGAAAGAAAAAGTGATAAGAGAAAGTAGAGAGGAGAGGAAGAAAGAGAAGGCTAGAAGTGGAGAGGGAATAAGGGATATATCAGCACTGCATGTGACTTCCACTTCCTTCTTTTCTCTGCATCAACTAAACCCTAACACGTCAGTTCACATTTATACCTATCTTCCACCTTTGGTCACACCTTCCACCCTTCTTTCTACACTCCTGATAGCATTACTCCACTCAATCCATCCTAAACTTTTTCCATGAGGCCAATAGTGACTTCTTCAGTTGGACGTAATTTTCTCCTCTTTGCTAGTGAGGTACTCTGTCCCTTACTTCCTCACACCCTTCTCTTGTTTCTGGGTTCTAGTAATCATATGCCTTTATCCTCACTAATTTGAGACTAGAAACTGAAGTTTGTTAATCTTTCTATTCTCTCAAGAACAACAGACAAATTTTGAACTGTTAAAATTAATCTCTATTTAAATAATTTTAGTAAAACTAAGGAAATTAAAGGCTAACATAATAACTTGTTTGTAACTACCTTTCAATTAGAAAATATGGTTTTGTTTTTGCATCTTGTTTCCTTAGGAATTTCATTTTCTGAAGAGTGTGACTCAGAATGCCCCCAAACCAAATTAAGTCCATTGTGCAGTTCCATTCATATTCAGGTTTCCTTGATGCATATTAGCTGACATGCTATTACATTTTTCGTAAATAAGCTGCCTCCCAGCAGGAACAACATCATGCCCTAACACTGAACTGCATGCTTTGAAAAAACAATGGCAAACTTCCAGGGCCTTATTTTATTGAAACTTTAATATCCCTACAGTGACCAGCTTCCCTAAAATAATTTTAAGTTTTGTTTTGTTTTTTTTAGCTCTTGTATATTTCATATTGTGTTGGTCTTTTTAATTGACTTAGGATCTACTTTTAACTCATTTATTGATTTTAATTAATTAGAGATAATGTCTTGTTATGATGTCCCATGCTGTCCTCAAAATCTGGGTCTCCCTGTTTTTGTTTCCTCGGTGCTGAGATACCAGCTATGCTGCACCATGATGTGTGTGTGTGTGTGTGTGTGTGTGTGTGTGTGTGTGTGTGTGTATGTGTGTGTGTGTGGGGTGGCTGAAGAGAAAAGAGAAACAGGGTGTTTGAATATAATCAGAGCAGATCACAGCATTTATGGCAACAAAAGCCCTGACTCTGCATAATGATACTTGCTAAGTAACTAAAAAATCATTGCATTGTCTTTGCAAAGTATGAATTAATAGTGCTTTAGTGGCTCCTAAAGCTATATTAATAATAGTCATATGAAAATATTTTAAATTATGGACTGATAAAATCATATGTAAAGACAATTTTGACCTGTCTCAATTCCAAATCAGGCAAAGTATTTAATTTACTCTGTACTCACTACAGAGCAGCCAGTGTTCAGCATTACACAGAAGTGAGACATGATTTAACTTAACCAGTCTGCAATTACGTTTTTCTAAAATGTTTTCTTCCCAGACATATCTGTTATTCTGCCTCAATTAAAATAATTCTGTATTCCCAGTTTCTTGTCTTCCTATAGTACAGTTTCCAATTAATTGTTCACTAACACTAGATGTATCCTTTCTGTTCTCTCTGTTTCATATCTAATTTCTTAGAGTATCCTTAATTTCATTTCACATAGGACTTATTTCAAGTACTTTTCACTTGGTGTACAGTTATTTAGCATTATTTCTACAGAAAAACACAAGAATGATTGTTTCCCCCAGAATTTCTTTTATCATCCACTCTAATTTTTCTGTTTTTGTTTTTGTTTGTTTGTTTTTTGAGACAGGGTTTCTTTGTGTAGTCTTGGCTGTCCTGGACTTGATTTGTAGAGCAGGCTGACCTCAAACTTACAGAGATCATCAGCCTGCTCCTGCCTCCCCATTGCTGGGATTAAAGATGTGAGCTGCCACACCCAGCTTCTACTTTTTAAAAATAATTTAATCATATCTTTTGAAAGCACAAAACTACTATTATTATTGTATGTTTGTAGGACATATTTTAAAATTTTTACTAACATGTTATATTATTTACTTACCGTTGTTGCTTAAGGTCCACCGTTGTGTTATGTTCATATCTTGGTGTCCTAGGTAAGTCCTTCAGGATTCTTGTCTGCCTTGTGAAGAATTTGTTATGGTAAAGCCAATGTTAAAATGTTTGTATCTCATTTAAGAGGAGCATTTTTATGTTTTGAATAAGAATTTGATTAGACACTTTAGCCCTGGCAATAGGTTTATTTCAATTCTGAAGCTCTCACTTTATTACTTTCTAATACCTACTATTACCGTGAATTTGAGATAGTTCTTTACTTTAGGTAATGTGAACTTCTGTTATGGGAATAAGTATATATTATTTGTATGTAATACATATGAATGATTGCCTTGCATTTTTGATTTGATATACTTATACCTTACCTCCTATTCATGTTTTAACAAATGGTTAAGCTTGAATCTGAAAACACATCTTTGTCAGCTCTACATACTTTGCATAGTCATCTCTTTCAATCTTTTATGCCCATTTCCATACTCTAACCAGTTCATCATTCTGGAAATCCTAGTATGTCTGGGTCACATTTTTAAGTCTATTCACTTGTCTACTTCACATTTTCTGTTTCTTTCTTTCTATGTCAATACCAGGTTTTAAACATCTACCTTCTAACAGCCCCACCCCTCCCACACATGCAGCAGCAGCCGCAGCAGACTACTCTTTATGCTATTTTATAATAATTACTTTAGCTTCTTAACTTCTTACTACTATTTTTTAAGATGTCTTTGTTCACATCTGAATTTTTGTTTAATGCCTTCCCAGTCTTACCCCTGAGTAGATACTGCTCCTTCATCTTTTTTGAGAATTCTAATTGCACTCATTTTAAAGGCTTTTGCATTTATCACTTTTTCTTTGGGTTTGATTCTTTTATTTTGAAACGACTGCTCTTAGCTTTCCATTTTTGCCTTTTGCTGTGTAGGTTTTGTTCATCTTTTGTAGATATAATGAGGTCTGGCACCTTATTCCTGCCATAGAGTTGCTATTGTTTTCTGGGAAGATCAGGCCCCTAGCCACTGCTGAAGTGAGCTGAGCCACACTCCTGAGAGGACACAGTAGTTGTCAATGTGCTGAAATAATAACTAACAAACAGTTGGCAAATAGCTGCTTTTGGGAGCTACCTGAAGAATGTTCCTCTACTCTTGAGCCCTAGTTTCTCTCCAGGAACTCAAGACCTAGCTACAACTGAGCTACAACATAGCCAGTGGACTAGCACTCAGATCCAACATAAGAACATTTACCATGTTTTAAAGATTTACTACAAATCCACCTCCTCTCAAATCCTCATGTTAGAGGTTTGAGTTCTCTACTATATGGGAAATCCTATCCCTGATATCATACTCACAGTGGAAGTCTGTCTCTATTAAAGCTGTCCAGCCTGTCATACCACAAACTACTGGGGTGCAATACCAGACTTAATTCAAAGCTAAAAGCTTACAAATGGCTCTGACCACTTGTTCCTTCTTGACAACTGCTTCTCACTTCCTGCCATTTATGGGGTAGCTAGATTTTCAGGTCTTCAAGCTCCACATACCACTGTTAGAGTCCATTTCTAGTGAATAGCTATACACTGCCCGTTTCATCCCACAATTTACTACAGTATATTCTCTCTGTAGTCGGTGTACCCATCATTATGTCACTGAGCAGTACATATTTACATATTTGTGCTTGCTGCTTGCTCTCTTTTCCCCAGGCATACCTTTCTTGGTTTAGTATTTCTCCTGTAGGATCCAGCATTTTGCTCATTTATCTGAAATGTTTCCTCCCTCCAAACACTGTTGGGCTTTTGTTGTTGTTCTGTTTTTTTTGTTTTTTTTTTTGTTGTTGTTTGTTTGGGGTTTCTTTATATTCCATTCTAACATTTGAAATATCCAGATTTTATATCATAAATCTTCTCCAATAACTTGTAATGAGTTTTTAAAAAGATGTTTCCATCAAATGTATGTATATTTGAGTTCTTGATACAGCTTGTACTTTTATTGATATGATATCATGTACTAGTACTTGAGTATATTGCTAGATAAATTAACTGTGAATAGCTCTTAGTTTTGATATTGCTGGTTTGAATTTTTCAAAACTTGGCAACATATATTTTCTGTTGTTACAAGTTCTCAAATCTTCCTTTATTGCACAGCTGCTAAGAGTATGCGCTGCTATTGCAGAGGACCAGGGTTCTGTTCTTAAGTAGATACATGGTAGCTCATAACCAACTAAAACTCTAGTTCTAGGAGATCCAATGCCCTCTTCTGAGTTCCATAGGCACCAGGCATGTGCTACACATACATTCATTCTGCCAAAACACTCATACACATAAAATTTTTTAAAATATAAAACACATTTAAAATAACCTTGTTCTTAGAATTGAAGACCAGGCACAATGTCCTTTGAAGACTTAAAAGGATCTCATCTATGCTAGAGCAGTCGCTAGATTCTGCAAGCATACTTCAAAGTCACACACACTATACTGAGAATGTAATAAGCATTTTACAAGAGTATTTAAAGTCCATAGTATATTTGACTTTGGGCTGCATTTGAACGTTATTTTTCATGTTTGTCTAACACTAGAAGTGATCCCACAGACTGGTTTGACACCATTAACTGGAATCTTTTAAAGTAATATTCAATGTAATTGAAAGGCAGCCAATTAGTTATAAAGCTTAAGAGCTAGAAGAAGAAGAAGAAGGAGAAGAAGAAGAAGAAGAAGAAGAAGAAGAAGAAGAAGAAGAAGAAG
>NW_026596229.1:0-284 GCF_907164565.1 Psammomys obesus | reverse complement strand
AAGTGTTGAAGTGTGACAGACTGGAGAGGGGAACAAAGATGAGTCAGGAGCCCTTACTTCTTAAAAAATGAAATCTTCCTCTTAAAAATAGTTTTAAAGACTATCAACCTTCTAGAACTGGGTGTGGTACTTTTAATCCCAGCGCCTGAGAATTCAGAGGCAGGCAGGATCTCTTTCTGTGAGTTCTAGGTCAGCCTCTTCTACCTATATAGGGAGTCCCAAGGACAATCATGATTACATAGAGAAACCCTGTCCCCCGAACAAGCAAAAACTTATTTTTTTTT
>NW_026596228.1:0-14741 GCF_907164565.1 Psammomys obesus | reverse complement strand
CTGTTCATATTCCTAAACACATAACATGGATAATATAAATGGGGCTCTTACGTCCAAAAAAATGGCATACCCTCATGTAAAACATGTACATGATACAGACAGATGGATATATTTACATATATAATACTCATGGATAAATCAAATTCTAGCAGGCTTCAACCTAACAGGCTTCTACACAATACTTTTCTACCACCGGGCTTCAACCCTCATTTATTGTCTGGTTATCATATTATACTTCTGAGACAAAGAAATTATCTCATAGTAAAAGGGCATTTAATTACAAAAACAGATAAATTCTAAATACAACAGGTTATATATTTTAAAAGTAAACATCTCTTATTTATGTATCCATTACATGCATTCATAGTGAGCTCAGAATGACAAAGGGTGAAAAGGGTCTAAAAGTTACAAGAATATGTCTTTTCAATTAGGACTGACCTGGCTACACATTTTCAGCTATCTCTATTTTACAGTGAATTCAGGACAATAACTTTCTCTGTCTCTCATTCTAACAAACAAAATTAATTTAAAATGACAATATATTTTGCCATTACTTGACAATGTATGAAGAATTACAACAATATAGTTTGTATTTAAAGACCTCAGTATTTATTTTTTTAGACATTTCATGGTAGCCCCATTATATTTTGGGTTCATGGAAATTATAAACCAGCATACCAATGTTTATGTTGTATACCAGGAATCATGGTATCATCTGGAGTAAAGGCTATCTGAGGTTACAAATATGCCTCATACCTGTCTCCTAGTGCACAAAGGTATTTATTGCAGCCATAAACTTGTTTGGGAAGTTCTAAAGCAATTCAAAGCATTTGTTTGAATCAAATCAGGAATCCCATAATCAAGAACTAATCCATTTACACAGCATTGCATCTTCAATAACAACATTTAGGAAGTTTTGTTTGTTTGTTTGTTTTTCAATCAGAATGGGTAAATACCTAGTAAGTGACAACTCACACCATATCAGATTTTAGAGAGATGCAGCAGTGCAAAAATTGGGTTGTCAGAGGTTGGACTAAATTCTGGGGTGAATCATTGGAACAGACCTAGCATAATACTAGATTACCTTTCAGAGAACTCTCGCACCTACTGAAATTCCCTAAACAAATGGCTCTTGACATCATGTCAGAGGCTAGAAGCATTTCTGGGGCTGCATCACAGTACAGATGCAAAATGCCAAATCACCTTCTCGAAGGCCCACTTGCCTAAAGAGCTGCTTTCACAGAATAGATCCTGATGATAGACTCTGGATAATTTATTTTCTAGTCTTGTGTAATTGGCATTATGTAATTCACTCCTAACTTCTTAAGCATAAGTTTTATTACCTTTTGGAAATTTTTCTTCAATACTTTTACTGAAGATACTTTCAATGCCTTCGCTGATATTTTCTTCTCCTCTTTTTGTAATCATAACTTAGGGATTAGGTATTTTCTTGGTATGCCAAACTCTCTTAAGCTCCATTCATACGTGCTTTTAAATTTCACATTTTCAGCATTTGCTCTGATATCCTGCTGGGTAGAGTATTTAGGAGGACCTTTGTGATAGGCCCCTGTCCTGTTACCTGTTTTCTCCCTCTTCTAATGTCTGTCCATTTGCCTTTCTGAGTGAAGATTGTTCATCTTACCCAGTGTCTTCAGATATAGGGTTGGAGAAGATCCTTTCCCAATCTGTAGGCTGTGATTTTGTTGATGGCAGTGTCCTTTGCTTTGTAGAAACTTTTAAGTTTCATGAGGTCCCATTTATTGATTTTTGATCACAGAATCTATGTAGTTGCTGTTCTGGTCAGGAAGTTGTATACTGTGCCAATAAATTCAAGGATCTTCCCCACTTTTTCTGGTAACACTTTTTCTGGTATAGTGTGTCTGGTTTGTTGTTGAGGTCTTTGATACACTTGGACTTTACTTTTGTGCAGGGAGATAAATATGGAACTACTTGCATTTGGTATAGGCATCCAGTTCATGCAGCACCATTTGTTGAAGATGCTGTCTTTCCTCCATTGTGTGGTTTTGACTTCTTTCTCAAGAATCACGTATATGTATTGTACCCACCTGTGGGACTAGTAACTCGTGGGGTCTTTGAAGAGGGCCAAGCCTGAAGAAAAACGGGTGAGAGAGAAGAACGGGACCAAGCAGTTTTCCTTGTCAAAGTCCCGTTTATTATGGGGCAAGGCTTTTGCTTTTAAGCTCAAAGAATAAGGAAGTAAAAATTGGAGGGAGAAGGACGGGAGGCTATCTCATGATTCTGGTCAGGTGGGGGAATCAGGTGGGGGAGTCAGGTGGGGGAGTCAGGTGGGGGGTGGTTTCTGGTATCAGGAAGCAATCTATCCAGGTGGTCAAAGCTAGTTGCAGCCTCCGGCGCCAGCATCTGTCTGTCATGACTATGTGCCTGGGATTCTTGGTCTCTGGCATCTCCCCCTTTCTTGTAATAAAGAAAAAATGGGCGAAGTATCTGTCTTAGGCTATATGATGAGCATCCAAGCCCAGCACCATTATCTGAGGTGATCCGCCTGTCCTAGGCTATGTGAGTTGGCTCCACACTTGGATTCACAATAATCCCATCATCGGCTGTGGTCACAGCTATTGTGAGGTGACCAGCCTGTCTTAGGTTATGTGAATTGCCTCCAAGGTGTGGACTCACAATACTCCCATCACTGGCTGCGATCACAGCTTCACAGGTGTGTCCCTGGGCTTGGCATCATAATATTCCTGTCACTGATAGCTCCGCAGCCATTTAAAATATTTACGGAAACTCGACTCTCTGGCTAGCTGGGTGAAGTCAAACACTGTTGAGGTATCTTCCTCAGGCAAATCAGGGGACTCCTGACTGCTATTACTGTGGTAAGCGAAGACCTCCACTCTGCAAAGAAGAATGACCAGATCTACTCTTGAGAGATAACATCACCTAGCAGTCAACCCAGATGGACTCAATTCTTCTCCTGAAGAGCCCTGACCTTCTCTCAGGCTCTCTCCTCAGAGAAGACACAGGTTGAAGCTAATTGCTCTTCCATCTTCGGCTGTAGCCACATCCCCACCAGAATCAGGAGATTCTGAACGTGAATTAAAGATCAGATATTCCTCAGGTGTCTGTCCAGGACTGACCAGACCTGAAAGTCAGCTACCTAGCTCCTCATCCAATTATGAGTAACCAGGACTGCAACCCCTGAACTTTCCTGTGCCTCATCCCCTAACAACCTGAGACTTAAGTCTCTGGGGGCCCTGCTCTTAAAATTTTGAAAACATATTTCCAACATAGCCAGGGCCATTATCTGTTTTAAGTTGTGTTGGAAGTTTTAATATAGCAATTGCTGACAGCGTATGAGCAATAACATTTTTTCTAGCTTTACCAGTTTGGAGTGTGGAAAATATAAACCCACTATAAATGTCAACAAAAACATGAACATATTTTAAATAACCAAATTTAGGAATATGTGTAACATCCACTTGAACATTAGGTTCAAGGCCACAGGGACTGACCACAATATGGGAAGTAGGCAAAAGGACAACACAAGAAGGACATTGTTTAAACAAGTCAGCTGTTTATAATTACTTTTAGTTCAAGGTCCTGGAAGGTTAGAATGAGCTTGTAAATGTCCAATGTAAAAGGAAAAGTTCTTTTTGGTATCAAATTTTGAATTTGTAAAAAATAAAATTTTAGCAGGAGATGTTTAAATTTAATTTGTAATCTCTAACCTAGGTAAAGACTAAGCTACATAGGCACTATCTGTAAAAATATTTAAAGACTGCTTATTAAAACTTTAAAACACAGCCAGTACTGCAGATAACTCTGTTATTTGAGTAGACACTTGAAAATATACTGTTTTTTATCATAAGTATAGGCAGCAACACCAGATGATGAACCATCAGTAAATACATTAAAGCATTAACAATTGGAATAACTTTTATTTTAAATGGAAAAACTATAGTTTGTACCTTTAAAAACTGAATTAATTTGTTTTCTTGTGCATCAACAGGTTGGACTTGGTCATAATAAGCTTACATATGTAAAAATGCCATATTTATTAGATCTCTGACAAGCCTGAGGGCCAGCATATTTGAGTTACCCTTTGTTTATCTTTATTATCTGCTCTAAACTGCATCCTATAAAACTGGATGCTATAATGTGTAATTTTGGCATATTTTTGATGCATGTTTTATAACCAAATTTTAAATAAATCTATATAGGCAAATTTTATGTTTACCCTTAAACAGAGAGACTAGATAAAGCTCAATCTTATACTTAACTATAATTTTTAGCATAACTTTAAATCTGCTCTTTTTAAACTAAAATCAAAGCAAAACTTTTAATCAGACATAGTTTATAAAGGGTCTAGCAAATCTTATTAATCCTACCATTTTTGCATTAAAACAATAGCAAAAAAAATTAAAGGACAAAAGTTATTTAGCATTAAACAGAGAACTAAACTCAGCTTGTACCCTTCAGCAAAAATGGAATATTTTGGCCATATCAAATCTATAGGCCAGAATTCTTTCCCCTTAAAAGAGCATAAGAAAACATTTTGCAATAAGGAATCATCAACCTTTTAAATGAAGTACAACATATTTAAATACAGTTCTTTCTCAAATCATATTAACTCTCTGGCTTTTTAATAATACATCCACTAACCTGCAACATTCTATATACCTAAAAAAACTCATCAAAATTCTTTCCATTCTGACATGATCCTGCTGGAGCGCAGCATCTACAATTTGCTTTTTATAGGCAAAGCAAAAACAAGTTACATTATTACAAAAAGTTCTGAAACGGCCAAAAAAATTTTTTTTAAATAGCTTTCCTGTAGCAGATAACATACATAAGGTAACATAGACTCCAAGGAACTTAGAACAAGTTTTAAGGAACGAGGTGAAAACATGTTTTTCCATAAACAATGCAGCTTAACCAGATTTTAAAATCAGAATTTACCAGTGCAAACAATTTAATTTCTAAAACCAATACCAATTTAAAATAACTCATCCTTTTAACCTAGAAGGAAATGAAAATTATTTGACTAAGGTTTTTCTTCTTTTTTTTTCTTTCTTTTTTGTTTTTTTTTTTACCCATGCCAAGATGGCGGTCACATTATAACCCACATGGTAAATCAAGATGGTGGTGAGGCACTGAGGCACTTCATATACCACGTGGTAACCTATACATATGCGTTTATAGACCTTATAAACACATAGGCACACATTTTAAACAAGTTTCATGAGGCCTTTTAGAACAGAAAACAGAAGGTAGACACAAACAAATACTGCACAGAGACATTGAGACAAAAAACACTAACCAGCTGGCCAAATTTTCCGAGACCAAAACTGACTCTTCTGGGGCAGGCCAAACATACTGATTCCTCCTGCATTGGGTGCACGAGGCAAAGGCCCTGATGCCCCAGTAAGACACCGAGAGTGGGCTATTGCCCCAGGAAACACTAAGTGGCACTCACTGGGACTAGGCATACAGATTACCCACCAAAATACTGAAAATACTGATGAAGCTAGGGGCATCCCCTGGAACTTCGGCAGCTGTGACCACCAGTGGGACCACCTTGATCATGTCTTGCTACCCAGATACAGACACCTTGAGCTCTGAGGAATTTTCAGAACAGAGAACAGAAAGCACTACACACACAAACATTGCACAGAAACATTTAAACACTTATGGCCGGCACACAAAAACAAAACACAGAGACAAAGACAAAAAAACAACTGAGGTACCTGCTTTTTAAACATTTAAATATATATACAGAGCATAACTATGATTTTAAGTCAGAACTAGAAGAACTCAGAATTTATCAGTGAACACAATTTAATCTCCTGCTCACCGTGCTACAGCTCCACTCCACGCCCTTTGCCCTGGCCCACCTGGGGGCCTTTTTTGTTTCGGGTGGAAGGGAAGCTGCACAAGGGAAGCAGGCTATGAGACTTAGAAGTTTCTTCCCCTGACTCTGTTTCATCCTCACTTTCTAATGAGATGAGGTCTATCTCTTATTTAGGAGGCTTTCTGGTACCAGCTCTTTTTCCTGTACTATCCCTTAACATTTGATTGCACTGCCAAGTGTAGGCAGCCAATCAGGGTTATGGTACCTGGCAGCCTCTTCCTCCAGATCACCTTCCTCCGAGGGGTCTAATTGGTCAGGGCTTTCTTTAGGATAAACGGGGAAAGCTAGGGAATTAGCGTCAATAACGGGGGGATAATTATTATCTTCATCTCGGCCGGAAGGCCTCTTTCTCTAAGGTCCTTGAGAGGGCAGGCTCCAACCCGATCCCACTTTTTGGCGAATCTCTGGCCCATCAATAGCAAACCATGGACAAATGTCTGACACAAAAACAAAGAACTTAATTAAATCCTTTTTCTTAACTCTAATTCCTCTCTCCCTGAGCGATGTCTTGAGGTCACAAATACAGCCTCCTTAGACAACTGTTGGCCCATTTTTATGGGATGGAGAAAAACTTACCTGACCCATCTTTTTCCCGTGAGTGGCAGGAACGTACGTCTTTACGAGTCGAGAGTGGCCGATCTTACTTTCGGTTCCTCGAGGCATTTTCTGAGTGATCCGGATCCATCCATGCAAACCTCCATCCAGCAGTGGTCCGTGCTTTGAAACCACATTGGGCGCCATCTGTACCCACCTGCAGGGACTGGTAATTCATGGGGTCTTCGAAGAGGGCCAAGCCTGAAGAAAAATGGGCGAGAGAGAAGAACAGGACCAAGCAGTTTTTCTTGTCCCATTTATTATGGGGCAAAGCTTTGCTTTTAAGCTCAAAGAATAAGGACGTAAAAAATTGGAGGAAGAAGGACAAGAGGCTATCTCGTGATTCCAGTCAGGTGGGGGAATCAGGTGGTGGAATCAGGTGGGGGAGTCAGGTGGGGGGTGGTTCCTGGTCTCAGGAAGCAATCTATCCAGGTGGTCAAAGCTAGTTGCAGCCTCCGTCACCAGCATCCGTCATGACTATGTGCCTGGGATTCTTGGTTTCTGGCATACCTATATGCCATAACACTGAGGATGAGATCATGGATGCGTTTTATAGTTCAGGGCTATAGAGATGGCTTGGGGGTTAAGAGCACTTGTTCTTGCAAAGGACTAGGTCTGTTTCCCACCTAGTAGCTCACTCCATCTGTAACTCCAGTTCCAGGGGATTCAGCTCCCTCTTCTGGCCTCTTCAGGCACCACACATCCACCTGGTACAAACAGGTACACCTGTTAATGCTAGCAAATCACTCATATGTGTAAAAATAAACAGATGGGATTTACAGTTCTTAGGAGAGGAAAAAAAAACAGATTAGTAAGTAAAGCTAGTTTATTGCCCCCACAGCCACAGTGTAAATTTACATAATCTCAGTTTAAATGTGTCCAGTTTAAATTCTCCTGCTCAGCCAGGGTCCAGCAAGTCCATGCTCTCTGAAAATGAAATCCTGGGATCCCTGCCACACTTTCTTTTAATGAGTGCCAACTCCCATTGAAAAACAGGCCTGGTCTGGGAAGGTAGACAGAGATTATAAATCATTTTTAAAGATAGTAACAAAAAGCCAGGTGTGGTGGCAGAGTAGGCAGGGCTGTATGAGTTCAAGGCCATCTGGGTTTGCAAAGCCATTCCAGGAAATGCAAGTCCACACAGAGAAACCCTGTCTTCAAAAACATGGGCTTGTACTCCTTGCCAGCTCTTCACACTCACATGTCTGGACATGTCCTAAGTCACATAGTATGAGTTCAACCAGGCTATAAGAACCTGCCAAACATGGTGGCACAAATCTTTAATCCCAGCACTCAGGATGCAGCGGCAGGTGGATGTCTGTGAGTTTGAAGCCAGCCTGGTATACAAAGAGAGGCCTGGAGAGCCAGAGCTACACATAGAAACCCTGTCTCAAAAAACCAATAATAATAATAATAATAATAATAATAATAATAATAACAATAATAATGATGATGATGATGAAACAAAATATCAGAGCCAGGCCTGATGGCACATTACTGGGTTCTTTTCAGTAATTTTTCAGGAAGGCACACAGTAGAGTTTATAGATAAAATACTGATGGAAGAAAGATTTGAAACTTCATTTTATTTCATTTTTTAAAATATCTCCATTACAAGAAATTCGTAATGGGTTGAAAACAAAAGAAATCAAAGAAGGCAGGAGAAACTACAGAAGAACCACAGGGTCGGGGTTGTGGGGAGACACAGGGTTCTATTTTTATTTTTTAAAGAGAACATGTGAAAACCTTCTACTGAAGAAGAAAGGTGTGAAACACGAGAAAATATTCTGCATGTCAAGGCCACATTACCACAGTGCCTCTCATTTGCACCTCTTAAAAATGTGCTTTTCTAGTTGTGAGGCTGATTGCACATTTACTTTTTAAAAGACACATATGTTTGTGCATAGTGTGTGTGTGTGTTTCTGTTTAGGAGAGAAGAGGACACTGGATACCCTGGAGTTGGAATTAGTTGGTTAGGGGTTGCCTGACATGGTAGAGTGATGCATTTTAATATTTTATTCAATGTGGGAGATAAGTTATGCGTATAAAGTTAGGAAATGTAAAAAATGTGATAATCCCCCCAAAAAACAGTAAATGTACCATCTGCTTCATTGTTCTCACTTTAGCAGCCCAAGCCAGTGAGAGACAAAAAGATTAAAAATCAGCAGTTATTTTTAAAGTTTAAGGCCTGAACTAGCTGGTTGAGGTCCAGTAATGCCCTGAGGGGAAGAACTCGCCTTACTGCATTTTGACAAATAGATGTTTGCCAGGCAGGAATCACCCCTGCCTTTAGAATGTTGGGAGGGACCAGAATCTTTAAATTACCCAACTAAACTGGGCATGGGGCTCTCATCTCTCACTGCTTCAGAGCAGGGAAGTGTGAGCCCAAGCTGCAGCTTGTAATGATTTATAATAAAAAGATCCTTGTGTGGTTTGCAACAGACTTGGATCCTGGTGGTGGTCTTTTGGGTATCACGATTAGGGCACAACACCCAGCATTCAGGAGGCTGAGACAGGAGGATCACAAGTTCAAGGCTGGCCTCCTCACTTCCCCCTTAAAAACTTCTGTTTATTCATCCATCCAGTTAGATCAGCTAAGGCAGTGGTCGCAGGTAAGAAATAAGTATCATCCTGAAAACACAATGATAAATTTAATTCACCACATGGTGACATGAGCCATTGAGATGAACTCAGCAGTATTTGTTCAAACTTATGTGTGACCACAGTAAAGAATCATTAAGACATTTCTTAATGTCTTAATGACATTAATGTCTTAATGTCATTGTCATTAAGACATTAATGTCTTAATGTCATTGTCATTAATGACATTAAGATATTAAGACATTTCATTTCCTTCCTTGAAAAACAACGCCTCCTTCTACAGACGCTCACTACACATTCATTTCTGTTTTAGAAAATTTATGGAACATGAGCTAAAAAAAAAGTGGGACCGGGGCTGGACTCAGGCAATGAGAGCATTGGTTGTTCCTCAAAAGGTCCTGAGTTCAATTCCCAACAACCACATTGTAGCTCACAACCATCTACAGTGAGATCTGATGCCCTCTGGTTGCTTGTAGGTGTACATGTAGGCAGAACACTGTATAATGAATGAATGAATGAATGAATGAATGAATGAATGAATAAGAAGAAAGAAAGGAAGAAAGAAAGAAAATAAGAAAGAAAGAATGAATGAAAGAATGATAGGACCACTAACAAATTAATACCATAAATTTCTTCTTAAAAATGTTTCTGGCAATGTGATCCTCCTGCCTCTGCCTCCTGACTGCTTACCCTACAGGTATGTTTGCTCAAACACCTAGCCTAGGAATTTCAGTTCAGATAACATAGTCTGAAGAAGAAGCCCTATTTTTTGTCAAATGTCACCAAATAATATTGAATATTGATGAGAAATAACAATTGAAGCAGTTGAGGCAGGAAGAATGCTAGAACATGCAAGCTGCTGGAACAGATATGTTAAGGTCTCAGCTTGCTGGAAGGAGGATTCTGTCAGGTTTGATCCAGCATCTCCAGTGTCCGGTCCTTTTGTTCTGCACATATATAGTTTCTCACAAGCATCATAGAGTTCTAAAATTATAAATGTATGAGATGTGCAGGATGAAACTAAACTGTAAGCCAATTTTATCTATGCCAATTAAAATGATGGCATAATAAATTTTTTGAAGATATTATAGCTGAGGATTTATTGGCCATGTATTGTTGACATTTTGACTAGAGACATATTTTTTTATGTCTCAGTCAGGTTGAGAGTTGTTTCCATGTAGAGGGATCAGCAATATAAGTTACCATTATTATTGAACATACAATCATTTTACGTTTAAATAAAAACAAGTTTGGAAAGATCAAAGTATCTTTTTTGGGGTCTTGGGAAAGTGTTGTATTAGGCCAAGCTGCTACCTATCTCCTGACAGTTTTCCCGTTAGAGAGACAAGCTGGTTGCCTTGAGCAACAGAAAAGGCATGTGTTAAGTAAACTTTATATAAAGTTTTAATTTAGAATTTAAGCAGGCCCTAGGCATCTTGTACCTGTCTAAAGGTTTAGGCCTAAGTTTTTATATATGTTGTAGCTATTTGTCCTATCCCCTTTATTATATAGAACGAGGAGTTATGCCTTTATAGCCAAATTTTATTTAAACTCCCTCTTACCTTTAGCATTCAAGCATACCCTAGCATCTCATACCTCGGTTTGACATTGGTTGTGACTTTTTTTTGGCTTGCCCCTTTTTTACACAGGATGGGCCTTTGTAGCCAAACTTTATATAAACTTCCTTTCACCTTTAGCATTTAAGAATATGCTAGGCATCTTGTACCTGGATTTTTACATTTGTTTGGGCTAACTTTGGCCTGCCCCCTTTTTGATATGGAAAGAAGGAAGGAAGGAGGGAGGAGGGAGGGAGGGAGGAAGGAAGGAAGGAAGAAGGGGGAGAAGAAGGGAGGGAAGGAAGGAGGGAATGAGGGAGGGAAGGAAGAAGGAAGGGAGGGAAAATAAGGAGGGAGGGAAGGAAGGAAGGAAGGAAGGAAGGAAGGAAGGAAGGAAGGAAGGAAGGAAGGAAGGAAGGAGGGAAAGAGAGAGAGAGAGAATTCCCAGGCTGCCCCATTGCTTGTGAGTTTTTAGAGACAGGGTCTCTTCGTGTGGCCCCAGCCAAGTCCAGGACTCGCTCTGTGTACCAGGCTGGCCTCAAACTCACGCCTCCCCAAGCTCCAGAACGCTGCAGGAACCGACTCACGGCCCTCCCGCTTCCCCTCTTCTCCCTCCTGCAGCCGGCAGCCCCCACCGGGTTTGGACTCACTTGGCGGTGTAGACACGTTCAAAGGCCAGCGTTCCGGTCCTCTGGAAGCTCCTGCCTTTGTGGGTCTTGCTCTCGTGTTCCACTTTGTGGGCGAAGATTGCTGGGGGGGCAGGTAGGTGAGGAGAGGGTCACAGTCAGATACACTCCGGGGGTGGAGGTGAGGATGGGGGCCAGACCTTTCAACTGACTCCCCAAGAATTTAAGATGCTTCCTGGATTCTGGAGGCCGAGGAGGAGGAGAAAGAGAAGGAGGAGGAGGAAGAGGAGGAGTAGAAGGAGAAGGAGGAAGAAGGAGGAGGAAGGAGGAGAAGGAGGAGAAGAAGGAGGAGGAAAAGAAACTAAAAATCATCAGTAGCACTCCTGTATACAAACGACAAAAGGGCTGAGAAAGAAATTAGAGAAACAATATCCTTCACAATAGCCACAGATGACCTTGGTGTAACCCTAACCAAGCAAGTCAAAGACTTGTATGAAAAAAATTTCAAGTCTCTGAAGAAAGAATTAGAAGAAGATATGAGAAGATGGAAAGATCTCCCATGCTCATGGCTTGGCAGGATTAATATAGTAAAAATGGCCATCTTACCAAAAGCAATCTACAGATTTAATGCAATTCCCATCAAATTGCCAACACAATTCTTTACAGACCTGGAAAGAAAAATTCTCAACTTCGTATGGAATAACAAGAAACCGAGAATTGCTAAAACAATCCTCTACAATAAAAGATCTTCTGGAGGTATCTCCATCCCTGATCTCAAGCTGTACTATAGAGCAACAGTTATAAAAACTGCATGGTACTGGCATTGAAACAGAATGGTGGATCAATGGAATCGAACAGAAGACCCAGAAATAAACCCACACACTTACGGACACCTGATTTTTGACAAAGATGCCAAAAACATACAATGGAAAAAAGATAGCATCTTCAACAAATGGTGCTGGTCCAACTGGATGTCTACATGTAGAAAAATGAAAATAGATCCATACTTATCACCCTGCACAAAACTGAAGTCCAAGTGGATCAAAGACCTCAACATAAAACCAGACACATTAAATCGGCTAGAAAAAAAAAGTGGGAAATACACTAGAACTCATTGGTACAGGAGAAAACTTCCTGAACAGAACACCAACAGCACAGGCTTTAAGAGCAACATTCAATAAATGGAACCTCATGAAACTGAAAAGCTTCTGTAAAGCAAAGGACACTGTCATCAAAACAAAGCAACTGCCTACAGATTGGGAAAGAATCATCACCAACCCTTTATCTGACAGAGGACTCATATCCAACATATATAAAGAACTAAACAAGCTGAAAAGCAATAAACCAAGTAATCCACTTAAAAATGGAGAAGAGAGCTAAAGAGAGAATTCTCTGTAGAGGAATATCGAATGGCAGAGAAGCACTTAAAGAAATGCACAACCTCATTAGCCATTAGGGAAATGCAAATCAAAACAACCCTGAGATTTCACCTTACACCCATCAGAATGGCCAAGATGAAAAACTCAAGGGACAACACATGCTGGAGAGGTTGTGGAGAAAGGGGAACCCTTCTCCACTGCTGGTGGGAATGTAAACTGGTACAACCACTCTGGAAATCAATCTGGCGCTTTCTCAGACAACTAGGAATAGTGCTTCCTCAAGATCCAGCCATACTACTCCTAGGCATATACCCAAAAGAGGCGCAAGTACACAAAAAGGACATTTGCTCAACCATGTTTGTAGCAGCTTTATTTGTAATAGCCAGAAGCTGGAAACAACCCAGATGCCCCTCAACTGAAGAATGGATGCAGAAACTGTGGTACATCTATACAATGGAGTATTACTCAGCAATGAAAAATAAGGAAATCATGAAATTTGCAGGTAAATGGTGGGACCTGGAAAGGATCATCCTGAGTGAGTTGTCCTAGAAGCAAAAAGACACGCATGGTATATACTCACTCATATAAACATACAACATAGAATAAATCCACTAAAATCTGTACAACTAAACAAACTAAGCAAAAGAGAGGACCCTAACTAAAATGTTCAGTCCCCATCCTGAAAGGCAAAGATGATGGACATCAGAAGAAAAAGAAAATAGGAAACAACCTTGGAACTTGCTACAGAGGGCCTCTGAAAGCCAGAAGAAAACAGGAAACAACCTTGAAATCTGCCACAGAGGGCCTCTGAAAGCTTCTGTAGTATAGACTATCAAAGCAGATGCTGAGCCTGATGGCCAACTGATGGTCAGGTGAATGGAATTCTATGTAAGTAGTGGGAAATAGTAAGAGCTGGAGGGGACGGGAACTCCACAATGAGGGAAACAGAACAAGATAATTTGAACACAGGGAACTTCCCAGAGACTCATACTCCAACCAAGGACTATTCGTGGAGATGACCTGGAACCCCTGCACAGGTGTAGCCCATGGCAGTTCAGTGTCCAACTGGGTTACATAGTAATGGGAAGAGGGACTGCCTCTGACATAATCTGATTGGCCTGCTCGTTGATCACTTCCCCCTGAGGGGGGAGCAGCCTTATCAGGCCACAGTAGAGGACAATGCAGCCACTTTTGATGAGAACTGATAGACTAAGATCAGAAAGAAGAGGAGAACCTCCCCTATCAGTGGACTTGGGGAGTGGCATGCATGCAAAAGGGGAGAGAGGGTGGGATTGGGAGGGGAGGAGGGAGGGGCTTATGGGGGGATACAAAATGAATAAAGTGTAATTAATAAAAAATTTAAAATAAACCTGAAAAAAAGTTATGCCACCAGAAATATAAAAGCAGTAAGCATGAGAATTCAGATACTTCTTTGAAACTAATCAAAATACATGAAAATTTACTGAGAACACTGTGGGGATCAATCACAACTCTGTCATTTTATGAGAGCTCTGTGCAATGCAGGCACACATAAACATGGATACTATGAGAATGTGTGAAAACATGGTATATTGTGTTCTTTTTTGAAATGAGGGTGTGTGGGTGTAGGTAATATCTGCAAATACATCAGATTACATACAGTAAATACTTGCAGTTTTACATTGACTATAACAACACAACTTGATGTTACCTAATTTTAGTTTGTATACATGGGAAATCCCAAATTCAAGAGTTTATTTTGTATGCTAATAGAAGATCCCATATCACATTCAAATTTATTGTTCAGTTCTGGACCATGTTTTATTTTCACTTTTTGTCTTCTTAAATTATACTTGGTGGGATAGCTTTTCTGATCATAACAATGTATTTTGTGCCAGTAAACTCTATACTGAAGTCTTCTTTCTATGGCTGTGTAAATTATTTCATATCACTTTCAATTTTATACACTAACTGTAGGTTGCTAAACAAACTATTATGTAGGATACTATCTACACTTTTATACTGTAATAAACAACACCAATGGAATGATGTGTTTAAAAAACAAAGATGTTGGTTATTTTCTATTTCAATATGAATTCAACAGAATTTAAAGAAAA
>NW_026596227.1:107115-163644 GCF_907164565.1 Psammomys obesus | reverse complement strand
AGCATCATAGGTTACATATTTGTGTATACTTTTCCCTTAATTTCTAAATATTGTTTAGAAAAATAGAGAGTACACAATAATTGGATTTGTTCTTACAGTAGCTCGTCATTTTTGGGGGGAGGTAGTTGAAAATTTTATTCAGCATGTAAAGAAAATATCTAGTATCATCATTAGTAATGACATGAAAATACTGTTGCTTTTCAAAGGTGATGAAATAACAAATTTATAGCTTGCAATTATTTTATATATTTCCTGTGACATTCCACTAAACAACAGACAATATTTATCATGCTGGTCCTGTAAGTTAGTTCATCTTGTAGCATCCTAATAATTTTAATTTGGTATCTATACACGTTAAACTTGTAGAACACTATGAACTTGAATATAAGTTTTCTTTTTTATTTTTAATATGAATTACAGTTTATTAACTTTGTATCCCAGCTGTATCCCACTCCCTCATTCCATCCCTATACTAACTTCCCTCTGTCATCTTCTCCCAGCCCCTTTCCAAGTCCACTGATAGGGGAGGATCTCCTTCCCTTTCACCTGACCCTGATTTATCAGGTATCTTCAGGGCTGGCTGCAGAAGTCCTCCTCTGTGGCCTAGCAGGGCTGCTCCTCCCTCAGGTGGGAGGGGGAAGTCAAAGAGCCAGCCATTGAGTTCATGTCAGAAATAGTCCCTGTTTCCCTTACTGGGGTACCCACTTGGATACTGAGCTACCATGAACTACAGCTGAGCAGAGGTTCTAGGTTATAGCCATACATGGTCTTTGGTTGGAGAAACAGTCTCATAGAAGCCCCCTGTGCCCAGATATACTTTGACGTTGTGGAGCTCCTGTCCTCTCCAGGTCATATTAACTCCCTCTTCCTTCTTATGATTTCCCTGCACTCTGCCGGAGGTTTGGTAATGAATCTTAGTATCTGCTTTGATACAAGGCTAGGTAGAGTCTTTCAAGGCCTTCTGTGGTAGGCTCCTGTCCTGTTGCTTGTTTTCTCCTACATCCAATGTCCATTGGAATTAGCTAGTCATTTTTAAGAAAGGAAAATGGAAACTCAGAATTGAAGTTGCTTGCCCAAAACCTTACTTACTACTCAACAAGTTTAAAACCAGTATGTAATCTAAAATTTACTGTAAGAAAGTAATATAAACTATCTTTATTTATTATTGGGTTAGTATTATATTAATAAATTAATCATGTACATTAATTTATAAATAATGATGTTTATGTTAACAGTTTAAGTTATAAGCAGAAACAAATCAGAAAGGCTTTTCCCAGAATTAGTGTCCTAAAATATTAGACAGCTCCTTTGTAGAGTAGATCAGGGCAGCCATGTAAATAAGTTATTCCTTCTTCAAGGAGATGATCAGATCTACCAAAAGATGGATATGAGCAGTGATATGCTCTAAGTATATTATATACTTATGTGAAAATGACCATATATAATATAGGTTAATAAGGTACAATTTAAAAAAACGTAATGGAACTCTGTCTTGGGTGTACCTTATTATTAGCATGTACTATACTACTAGTGTAGTAGTATACACTACAGAATTCCTTAGGTCTAGGGTTAAATCCCAAGTATCCCAAAATAATGGAGCCAAGGTTTCTATGATTTGAACTTATAAAGTCAATGATTAGAAGCCCTCCCTTTCAAATTACTATAATTTATTACTATAATTAAAGTAATGTATTTTATTAATTGATAAAATTTGGTCAAATTCCATGTCCATTACAAAAATTGCTACAACGAGAGTAAAAAAAGTGACAAACATTTATTTTGTAAAATGTCATTTTAGTCAAATCGCTGGAATATTATCACTGTATTTTTTAATGGCATACAGCATCAAAAACTTTGAATGAGTTCACATTTTGCTTGCCAAGGATCAAACTGTACAACACAATCAATGGTGGGACTGATAGTTAGATACACCAATAGGACTGTAATTTTCAATAATTTCATCTCTTGTTTACAACTATAATTATTAAAAGATCACATCACTTTCATCTTCAATTGTGAACACTTTGAAGAGTAAAATATTCTTCAAGAATGACAGGTTTTTAGGTAATCTTGGCTAACATGGTGTCTTCTTTTTTCTTCTATGTAATTCTAAGAAATGCTGGTATTTATCCTGAGATAGGAGGAAGAGTCTAGAACATCTTGATCTATGTCCTGAATACTTGTAGAATGAATTGTCTTCCAATATTTGCAATAAATATGTCAATCAGTTCACCCAAACCATAAAACTCAGAGTAGAGATATAATGAATTTGCTTAATTGGGATTCAAAATGGGGCAATGTGCTGATTTTAATCACCTGTATAGTATTCCTGGGCTTTTGGAGACTATCTTGCCATGAATACTACATTTCTGTTGATTTTTTAAAATATTTTTTATTTTTTATATTAATTACAGGTTATTTACTTTGTATCTCAGCTGTAGCCTCCTCCCTCATTCCCTCCAAAACCCACCCTAACTCCCTCATCTCCTCCCTGTCCCTCTCTCAGTCCACTGATAGGGGAGGTCCTCTTCCCCTTTCATCTGACCCTAGACTATCAGGTCTCATCATCATGGCTGCATTGTCTTCCTCTGTAGACGTTACTAGGTAACCCCACTTGGATGCTGAGCTGCCATGGGCTACATCTGAGCTGGGGTTCTAGGTTATATCCTTACATGGTCCTTGGTTGGAGATACAGTCTCAGAAAAGACCCCTGTGCCCAGATATATTTGGTCCTTGTTTTGTTCCCATCCTCACCACGTCTTACTAACTCCCCCTTCTTTCATATGATTCCCTGCACTCTGCCCAAGGTTTAGTTATTAGTCTCAGCATGAAATTTGCAGGGAAATGGTGGAATTTAGAAAAGATCTTTTGAATGCAGTATCCCAGAAGCAGAAAGACACACACGACATATACTCACTTATAAGTGGATACTAAACCTAAAAGATAAGACAAAAATACTAAAATCTTTACACCTAAAGAAGCTAAACAAGAAGAAGGTCCCAGGTGAAGATGCTCAATCCTCACTTAGAAAGACAAATGGGATGTGCATTGGATGTAGGAGAAAACAAGTAACAGGACAGGAGCCAACCACAGAGGACCTCTGAAAGATTCTACTTAGAAGTGTATCTCTGTTGATATTTACTGCTTGTGATTAATAAACTTGTTTTGCTTAAAAATGCACTGGTATAGATACAGGTTTACACATCTAAGACAGAACTATTTTTCAGTTCATTTAAAGACACTATTGAGCTGATTCTGGCTTTCACAGTTTTTTTTTTTTTTAATATCAGCTCTCCATCTTTCTGTTACTTCTTTGAAGATAAACAATTATTATTCCCCTATGAATCATTTGATGGTTTTTATTTCATTGCCTTTACTGACCTTTATTTCTGGTACTCAGCAGTTTGAATATAATAAAACTGTTATTTTGTAAAATTTATTTGGCTTTTACTGTCAAAGATAAGGCATATGACACCAAGAAAACTTTCATTTATTTTAAATTATATTTTGTTCCATATCCCCTCTCTCTTTTCTATTTCTAAAGCAAAAACTACATATATTTTTAACATGTTATTATGCTCTGCCTGTCTTATATGATCTATACTTCTTCTTCTTTTTTTAAATAATTTCATATGTCAAAGGAAAATTGCAACCAGAGCTTCACACAAGTTAAGAAGTATTCTAGTAGTACACTACAAATCCAGCCCACGTTGTTACATAATATTTTGTTTGGACCTGGCCTCAAGTGTTCTGATCTTGGTGTGTGTGTGTTCACTTCCATTAAACTATTTAATTTTTAATTTCTTTGATACTTGAGTTTAAAACATATTCCAGTTCTTTTTATTCATTTTTAATTGAAAATAGGCTCTTCTGTCATACAGTATATCCCAACCACAGTTTTTCCTTCTTCCACTCTTCCTAGCATTCCTTCATCCTTTCTTCTCCTCTAAATCTACTTCCTGTATGTTTCCCTTCAGAAAATGCCAGGCCTCTAAGAGATGATATCCAAATGAGACAAAACAATTTACAATAAGACAAGGCAAAGCCCTCATATCAAGGCTCAACAAGACAAAAGCCCTCCTAATGAGGCTGGACAACGCAACCCAATAGGAGGAAAAGCATTCTAGGAGTAAGTAAAAGAGTCAGAGACACACTCATTCCCACTGTTAGGAGTCCCACAGAAACACCTAGCTAACAGTCATAACATCTACACAGTACTTGGTGCAGACCTATGCTTTTCTCATGAGTCTCTGTTCTATTTGGAAGTACCCATCTATTTTTGACTTTCTTTCCCTCCATGTGCTTTAATATCTTATTCAGTTATATCATATTTAAGACTTACAGACTGACATTAACAAAGGCATCATGTGTGGGGCATTTGAAATTATCTTGTGTTCTGTTTGCAGACATAATAAAATCTTCCTGAAGATCAACAAAGTACTTCATAGCAGTGTATCAAAGCAGATACTAAGACTCATAACCAAACCTTTGGCAGAGTGCAGAGAATCATATGAAAGAAGGAGGATTTAGTAGGACGTGGAGAGGACAGGAGCTCCACAAGGACCAAATATATCTGGGCACAGTGGTCTTTTCTTAGACTGACACTCCACCAAGGACCGTGTGTGGATATAACCTAGAACCTCTGCTCAGATGTAGCCCGTGGTAGCTCAGTAACCAATTGGTTTCCCATAGTAAGGAGAAAGGGGACTATTTCCGACAGGAACTCAATGGCAGGCTCTTTGACCTCCCCACCTCCCAAGGGAGGAGCAGTCTTGCTAGGCCACAGAAGAAGACTGTGCAGCCAGTCCTGAAGATACCTGATAAAACAGGGCCAGACGAAAGGGGAGGAGGCCCTCCCCAATCAGTGGACTTGGAAAGGGGCAGGGAGAAGCTGAGGGAGGGAGGGTAGAATTGGGAGGGAATATGTGAGGGAGATACAACTGGGATACAGAGTTAATAAAATGTAACTAATAATAAATAAAAGAAAAGAAAAAAGGTCAAGAAAGAAGATATAAAAACTACTCTAATATGCTCTATTGATATATGTAGAAAGAATATCTCAGAGCTTTAAATTCTACCAGAATTAATATATACATTAATTCCAATTGTATTCATAATTCCATTTATATATTTATGTCATTTGAAAAACTGATTCTAACATGTTCTTTGGTGCACATATATGATTATGAACAAAAGACTCACAACAAGACATACTTAGAAAGAGAATAAGATGGAAAGCATTACTTGCCACTTGACAATGCTTATTAAAAATGCATAAAATACATGTAAAGAGATGTCTCAATCGTATAACCACTTGTTGCACAAGCATGAGTACCAGACATTGGATCCCTGTACCCACGAAAAACTGTGCTTGGTCACACAATGCCTATAAAGCCAGCACCGAGGAGGCAAAGACAGGAGGATAGGACTCCTATTAATGGAGGATACATAGTTGTGGTACTCAGCTGGTAATGTTGAAATCTGACATTTCTGGATGGTCTCTGAGCTTGGTCTCTAATAGTAGACTCCCCTTCTCAGCTGGGTTCTCTTTCTGTTTGATATGTGGAACTGCAGATCCCATAAGGAGTGTCACATAACCCTACAGGAAGATTACAGGCCCGGCCCTTTCCTGATAAGAAACTTGCTTAACAAGCACTTGGGGATTCCTGGAATCCCCACCTTATGCTAAGGAGATCTTAGCTTTCAGCAAATGACCTGCAGTTGGAGATGTTTCCCCACTCATAGGATAACTAGGTACTATGTTCTTCTTCTTGTGATAGGACCATGCTACTGCGTGTAAGTGAGGTACTGTACTACTGAATGTAAATCAAGTAGCATCTCTAGTCCCATTAAATCAAACATATTCACCTTCAAAACCCCACTGCCTCGGGTTTATAAATCTCTGATTTCACACTAAGTAAATGTGCTGTGTGATATAATCAGCTTTCAACCACAGCCAACTGAGATCTGACATTTATTCTTGGGAAGGTAGGGCTCCCCTTCTCCATGGAAATTTGCTGTTGAACTCCAAGCAGGAGCACCAGTGACGCATATGCTGGGCCTGGGCCTCATTAGACCTGCCTTCTGACCTTCTGGGTCTAGGTCTCACCAGGCCTGTGTTTTGGCTGCAAGCCAACCAGGCATGGACTTTTTCTTATGCCCCTGGCATTAATACAGATGACTTATCAAAGGGGTGTAACACTTCAGTATCATGTAATATCAACAACCTCATTTAAAAAGAGCTAACTGAAACGCTCAGTAGAAAACTTATTTCCACCTACCCTATGAGTCTGGGTCTTGCCTAGCACAGGAGCTTTGCACTAAAGCACTCTAGCATTTCCTGACAGAACTTGGGGTTCCTCTGTTCTTCATCCAGAAGCTACCTGTAAGATGTCTAGAAGTCCAGATTAAGAATGACAGAGTATCAACTGGCCATCTCTTCTTACCAGGTGAGGCTTCTACTGGCAGCACTGAGTTGCATTCAGTTGAGTTGTTGGCTGAGGGGTCCCACAGAAATCCCCAAACAACCCCAAACAAGATTGTTGCTAAGACAAAGGGTTGCTCTCTGCAATTTAACTGAGAGACCCCATTACTGAGACAACACTCATACCAATCATTCAACATGGAGAAACCAAGCTGGTACCTACATGGAGCCTTCAGCCCTAAATTCTTGTCTTTTTGGTGTGGGAAGGTACTCTGCAGACTATAGGAAAAGAAACGCAGACACCAACCCAGCCATAAAACCATTGACCTATAATCTGTCCTGTCTGCAAAACATGTTAAACAGTGGTGGCACAGAACTTGTGGAAATAGCCATCCAAAGTCTGATTTTACTAAAGGTCCACGCCATGAGAAATACCTGAACTTGGAGAAGTAGAGGAAAGGGAGACTATAATAAGAATATATTGCATAAGAATCTATTTTCAATTAAAGGAAAAAGTACATATACACTTAATCATACTAGATGTAAAAACTTTGGTGTATCTCATTAATTAATGAAATCTTTCTACCAAATGAAATCATAATAATGAAAGGAAATATGAAAATATCTGTAGTAGCTGGGTATGGTGGGACACGCCTGTAATCTTACACTTTGAGGAGGCACAAGCAGGCAGATCTCTATGAATTTGAGGTTAGCTTGGTCTGCAAAGTTCAGGACAACCAAGGCTACACATAGAAACTCTCTAACTTGCTCACAGGTTCATGCTCAACGAACTCTTTATAACAACAAAGAACTATATGCCTAGGGATGGTACTTCCTATAGGTGGTGGGGCCCTCCTACCTCAACTAAAACAATACAGACAGTTCCTGGAAGACATATCCAAGGTGTTTGTTGACTGTGTCATAAAAACAAAACCACCAGGGAATTTCCCAGAAAATCATACTCCAGCCAAGGACTATTCATGGAGATGACCTGGAACCCCTGCACAGGTGTAGCCCATGGCAGTTCAGTGTCCAAGTGGGTTACATAGTAATGGGAAGAGGGACTGCCTCTGACATAATCTGATTGGCCTGCTCGTTGATCACTTCCCCCTGAGGGGGGAGCAGCCTTACCAGGCCACAGTAGAGGACAATGCAGCCACTTTTGATGAGAACTGATAGACTAAGATCAGAAAGAAGAGGAGAACCTCCCCTATCAGTGGACTTGGGGAGTGGCATGCATGCAGAAAGGGGAGGGAGGGTGGGATTGGCAGGGGAGGAGGGAGGGGCTTATGGGGGGATACAAAATGAATAAAGTGTAATTAATAAAAAATTAAAAAAAAAAGATGTGTAGTACACACGCTGACGTTTGCTCTCCACAACTGGTGGCTTCTGGTGGGAGTGTGGAAGGGAAGGACCCAGTGCTATGCATGGGGCAGACAGCTGAGAATTTGACTATGCTCCAGTGAGTATGTAGATACCACAAATTGAAATTGGACATTTTTTTTTCCTTTTTTAAGATTGAAATTTTAATTTTTATAATATTTTTGGGGGAGGATCGGTCACAGGGGAAGGAGAAGACATCGAAAGAATGGAAAATGAGTGTGATCAGGGTGCATGATGTGAAATTCAATAAAAAATCAATAAAAATGTAATGTTGAAAAAAAAACAAAACCACCTATTTTAAAAATCAAATATCCACTTTCACACATATAGAGATACTCTACCAAATGTATGTGTTCAAACCCAGAAGACTTACCTAGTATTGTTCTCACTACCCATGTTCATACTCGTAAGAAAAAATAATTAGACTAACCTGTATATGTACTGATTTAAAATGGATTAATAAATTGTTGTATAGTCACAATTGAATATTATGCAGCAGAAAAAATTATTAAAACTTACTCACCCCCCAAAAAAAATGGATTTTAGAAATATTATATTTAATGAAAAAGCAAATATTAGTAGAGTACTCGTCATAATGCTTAACAGTATCAAAATAAATGCTTAAAAGATAAGTGTAAATAAGAAATGAATATTAAATGCATATTCAGGATGATGGCTATCTATTATGGGAAAAACAAGGAATAAAGATAGAAAAATAAGTTTAAGTAGGTAGATGGATAGTCCAGTTAAGTTGTTATCATAGGCTTTCATTTTATTGAGCTTTAAAACACATATGATATATGTGTATGTGCGTGTGTGTGTTTGTATATATACATATACACAGTAAGAGTTATATCAAAATAATAATTTTAAAAGGAAGCAAAAATGAAACCTTTAAAATAGCATACCAATATGTCTACAGTAAATATGAGCTTACTAAATAGCCAACTAAAACAAGGTCTTGATAGTATTAAGTATAGAAAACAGAGAGGTAGATATTTAGAGATTCTCTGGCACATGCATGTGACTAAACCCAGATGATTTATGCAGTACTGTTCTCACCACTCAGTTTCACACAAATAAGGAACAAAATTTAGACTAACCCATATACTTATGATATGCATTATAGATACACACATACATAAATGTACAGATAGGCAAATACATATATTCACAGAGACAAATGAGGTGATGATATAAGCATGAAAAATAGAATACTGTGGAAATGAAACATGTTAAAGAATTTTGCAGACACCAATGACAATTTTTCTCCTTTGTTTACTTGCAATAGCTCACAAAAAAGAAAAAAACTGAGATGAAAATAAAGGAGGGTGTGTTAGGAAGAGAAAAAGTTCTGAAATGAGAAATAATGAAAGATAGTAATCAGAAACAATATGATTAAAATAAATTATTATTCATGTATAAAATTGTGAAAGAACAAATGAAAGTATTTTAAAAGCAGTATTCCACAATTATGAAGGGACAAATGTAAATAGGTAAAGTACCACTGAATTAGGCACATTGTTTAAGAATATAATTGTAAAGAATTCAATTTAAGGAGATAGAGGACTTTGGTGGTATAAAAATGCTTTGAATTTTTTAATCTTAAAATTTCGGAAAAGGAGCTTCCATTTCAAATCACTTTCATCAGTGAAAATGCTACGAAATGGTGCAGCATTTTCTGAGAAAAATCTGCTTCCCCCACCTAATTTCCTAATCAGAAAAATTTAAAAATCAGTCCTGTTACATTTTTCAGAGCTCCTTGTGTTCTTAAATTTTATGGCTTCAATTTTATATCTGTTTCTTTTGTGACAGGAACTATAGCAGTACGCCCATATATAGATTACTTTGCACTGCAAAACAGTTCTGAGGTGAAGAAACAAGATGAAAAGCAGCAAACCAAGTAATCCAATTAAAAAATGGGGAGCAGAGCTAAACAGAGAATTCTAAACAGAGGAATATCAAATGGCAGAGAAACATTTAAAGAATTGCTCAAAGTCCTTAGTCATTTGGGAAATGCAAATCAAAAGGACCCTGAGATTTCACCACAAAACCATCAGAATGGCTAAAAAAAAAAAAAAAAAAAAAAATCAAGGGATGATGCATGCTGAAGAGGTTGTGGAGAAAGAGGAACCTTCCTCCATTGCTGGTGGAAATGTAATCCTGTGCAACCACTATGGAAATCAATCTGGTGCTTTCTCAGAACATTAGGAATAATGTTACCTCAAGATACAACTATACCACTCCTACGCATATACACAAAAGATGCCACACCATTCAGTAAGGACATTTGCTCAACTATGTTCACAACAGCTTTATTTGCAATAGCCAGAATCTGGAAACAACCTAGATGTCCCTCAATGGAGGAATGGATACAGAAAATGTCATACAATTACACAATAGAATACACTCAGCTATTAAAAAGAAGGAAATCATGAAATTTGAAAGCAACACATGATGGAGAGGTTGTGGAGAAAGGGGAACCCTCCTCCACTGCTGGTGGGAATGTAAACTGGTACAACCACTCTGGAAATCTATCTGGCGCTTTCTAAGACAATTAGGAAGAGTGCTTCCTCAAGACACAGCTATACCACTGCTAGGTATATACCCAAAGTTTGCTCAAGTACACAAAAGGGATATTTGCTCAACCATGTATATAGCAGCTTTATTTGTAATAGCCAGAACCTGGAAACAACCCAGATGTCCATCAACAGAAGAATTGGTACAGAAATTGTGGTATTTTTACACAATGGAATACTACTCAGCAATCAAAAAGGAGGAAATCATGAAATTTGCAGGCAAATGGTGGGACTTAGAAAAGATCATCCTGAGTGAAATATCTCAGAAGGAGAAAGACAAACACGGTATATACTCACTTATTTAGACCTATAAGATATGATAAACATAATGAAATCTATACACCTAAAAAAGATAATCAAGAGAGCAGACATGGGGTAAGATTATCAATCCTCATTTAGAAAGACAGATGGGATGTGCATTGAACATATGACAGGAGTCTCCTGAGCGCATTTGAAAGACTCTAACTAACAGTGTTTTCAAAGCAAAGACTCATGACCAAACCTCTGGCAGAGTACAGGGAATCATATGAAAGAAGGGGAGTTAGTCTGATGAGGAAAGGATAGGAGCTCCACAAGGACCAAATATATCTGGGCCCAGGGTCTTTTCTGAGACTGACATGCAACCAAGGACCACGTATGAATGTAACTTAGAACCTCTGCTCAGATGTAGCCTGTGGTAGCTCAGTAACCAATTGGTTTCCCATAGTGAGGGGAACAAGGACTATTTCTAACAGGAACTCAATGACTGGCTCTTTGGCCTCCCCACCCCCCAAGGGAGGAGCAGTCCTGTTAGGCCACAGAGGAGAGCTTTGCAGCCAGTCCTGAAGATACCTGATAAAACAGGATCAGATGAATGGGGAGGAGGTCCCCCCTATCAGTGGACTCGGCAAGGGGCACGGTGGAGATGAGGGAGGGAGGGAGGGACTGGGAGGGAATGAGGGATCGGGACACGGCTGGGATACAGAGTTAATAAAATGTAACTGATAAGAAAAAAAATTAAAAAAATTGATCTCCAGTGAGCACAGTCATTCCCTCCTCCTCTTCCTCTTTCCTCCTGACCCTCCTTATTCTTTTCTTTCTTCTTGCCCTCTCTGCTTCTTCCTCCTCTATATTTCCCTCTTTGTCATAGAGATTTTAAAAACAGAGTATAGTTCATACGGGAAGGGGAAATCAATTATACACACACAACAATCGGTATTTATTAGCTGCTCACTGTTCTTAATGCCTGTTTATAGTAGCAAGCATTAATCCAAGACAAGACAGCTTATTTTCCTATATTTCTATATTTTCTGAAGCTTTAAAAGAGTGAGGGGGAGTTGCTGAGTTAAAAATTCAGCATGACATAAACATTTGCTTGTTTAACATTTATTTAATCTTTTGAACAATCCACAATGCATGGCCCTTGTAACAGTCATAGAACTCATGCAACACAGACAGACTTCGGGGTGCTGATCATTATCAAATCAATAATGTGGAAAGAGTTGAAATTGTACAGAAAAGCCAGAATGCATCATTGTGACTAAACTTCTGCTCCCCTCTATTCTGTCATTTTGCTGCATTGGAATTAGTTTTCTGTTACAGTGTCTCATCTCACTCCGGTGCATCTCTAAAGCCAATCAATAAAATGCCATATTTAAAGGATAGTAGAAAAACTATCATGCAAACCTATTATAAATTATTTACACTATAATTAGTGGGGTGAAAAATCTGATTCTGTAAATACAACAGTATTTACATACTTATCATGCAACATCAACACAATATTTACAAGGGCATTCATTTTCTTCTCTTTTAAACTGGAAGATTAATCAACCTAGTTTCATCTATTTTTCTCATTTTCACTTGGTTAGATGAAATTGATTTTATATCTATTACAAAATAGCAATCATTAAATCTGTGTGCACTTTCTATGATGAACATAAGTCGTGCACACACCTCATATATATTATTTAAATTGGCTCATTTGGTTCTTCTCTCTGAGCTCAGAGGCTACTTATGTCATATAAAAAATATACCAATGGCATATACACATCCCCATTTTTCTCTGCTTTAGTTAGATAGATACCCAATTAGACATGTTCTTTGTCTTATAATTATTTTTAGCTGTTACTCTCTTACACCTTTAAACATGAAAGGTGCAAAAGTTGTACACTTGTTGATGAAATATTTTTCAGTTCTTCACAATTGTTTTCATATATGTATGCATTTTGTGTATTCATGTGTGTGCATGTGTATATGTTCATGCATGTAGAGGCCAGACATCAATCTTATGTGTTGTGCCTCTGGTGCGATGTGCCAAGTTTTAGATAGGGATCTCACACTTGCCTCAAATTCTGGGGGTTCTTTTGTGTCTTCTCAGCTCTAAGATCACAGGCACAGGGTACCTCAGTAAAATGGGCATTTTACATTTTTCTGGGGATCAAATTATTGTCCTAATGCTTGCAAGATAAGCAGTTTACTGATTGAGCTTTGTTCCCAGGCCCCAGTTTCTTAAAAATTAAAATGCATTATTATATGATCTATCAAGTTCTTTGCTAGAAATATATCCAAGAAAATAAAAACATATACATAAACTTGCACATGAATACTGATTAAATCATTATTCAAAATAACCAAAAATTAGAAAATATACTAATTCCTATGCATACCAATGGATAAATAAACAAAATATGTTTTATCCATAAAATGGAATATTACTTAGCCATGAGAATAAATGAAGTATTGTTATATTCTATAAGCATGGTCCTTGAAAGCATGGTATGTGAGAGAAGCCAAATCCAAAATAATGTACTGTATGAAAACAATGCTTAAATGTTCAAAACTGATAAAACTGTAGGAGCAGAACAGTTTACCACAGCTGAGGAGGAAAAATGATTAGATAATGACTTCTCATAGATGTAGGTTTCTTTATAAGATCATGAACTTCTCTAGAATGGTTAGTGGTCATTGCTGTAACTGTACTAAAACTCATTACATTTTATATATAAAATGTTGCATGCTGTAGTATGTGAATTGTGTATTATTTTTAAATGAAGTAAGCTGTGAGCAGATAGAGAATATGCACACAGTGTGCACAATTGATTTCCCCTCCCCTATTCCACCGTTAGGGGAGGTCCTTCGCCTTAATATCTGACCCTATCCTATCAGTTCTAAGTGAGGTTACCCAGGCTCAGAGAGATACACATGCTATATACTAACTTGTAAGTGGATATTAGCCTTAAAATATAGAATAAACATATTAAAATATGTAGTACTAAAGAAGCTAAACAACAAGGAGGACCTTAGGGAAGATGCTTAATCCTCATTCAGAAAGGCAAAAAGTATGGGCATCAGGAACATGAGAAGACAGGGAACAGGGAAGGAACTTACCACAGCGGGCCTCTGAAAGAACTTTTGCATCTTTAATAACAAAGAAAGGATTTATTGTTTTTTTAATTTTTTATTAATTACACTTTATTCACTTTGTATCCCCCCATAAGTCCTTCCCTCTTCCCCTCCCAATCCCACCCTCCCTCCCCCTTCTTCATGCATGCCCCTCCCCAATTCCACTAATAGGGGAGGTCCTCCTCTCCTTCCTTTTGATCTTAGTCTATCTGATCTCATCAAAAGTGGCTGCATTGTCCTCTACTGTGGCCTGGTAAGGCTGCTCCCCCCTCAGGGGGAGGTGATCAAAGAGCAGGCCAATCAGATTATGTCAGAGGCAGTCCCTCTTCCCATTACTACGTAACCCACTTGGACACTGAACTGCCATGGGCTACACCTGTGCAGGGGTTCTAGGTTATCTCCATGCATGGTACTTGGTTGGAGTATGAGTCTCTGGGAAGACCCCTGTGTCAAATTTAAAGAAAGGGTTTCAATTCCTCTCATTCTTGCCTATGTTTATTATTATCTGTCATCAAGATACAGTTTCAGTAAATGAGAAATAGAATTCTATTGTGGTTTTCATTTAAAATTTAACTTTTTTCCTACATAACTAATCTATTTACTTCATTATGAACAAGAAATTTTTCTTGTGAATGGTGGCCATCCATGTCTGCTTTAGAAAGATGTCCATTTAAATTCTATAGTTATTTTAATTTGGGATATTTGCCTTTTATTTTATTTATTTATTTATTTATTTTTTGTATTCAGAGGAGCATAAAATTTATTGTTATAGAGAGTGATGTCTTAGAGAATATTATCATTGTTTTTGTTATTGTTTTAACACCAGTAACAACTTATGCTTTCAGAGAGGCTGGGTCAGTGAAAGAGTTTGTCAAGACCCAGCTAATAGTTATAATTTGAGGATCATTTTGAGATTCAGGTATAGTAGATGGTATTTAGAGTGGAGTGACAAGGAGAAAACAATAATTATTAGGGACTTTTTTTTCAGTTCTATTTGTTTTTAATTTTATTTTTCTTTTTAGTTACATTTTGTTAACTCTGTGTCCCAGCTGTATCCCGCTCCCTCATTCCCTCCCCAACCCCACACTCCCTCCTTGGTCTCCTCCCTGCCCCTTTCCAAGTCCACTGATAGGGGAGGACCTCCTCCCCTTTCATTTGACCCTGTTTTATCAGGTATCTTCAGGGCTGGCTGCAAAGTCCTCCTCTGTGGCCTAACAGACTGCTCCTCCCCTGGGGGGGGGGGTCAAACAGCCTGCCCTTGAGATCCTGTTAGAAATAGTCCGTGTTCCCCTTACTTTGGAAAACTACTTGGTTACTGAGCTACCACGGGCCACATCTGAGCAGAAGTTCTACGTTATATCCATAGATGGTCCTTGGTTGAGTGTCAGTCTCAGAAAAGACCCTGTGCCCGGATATATTTGGTCCTTGTAGAGCTCCTATCCTTTCGATATCATACTAACTTCCCTTCTTTCATATGATTCCTTGCACTCTGCCGAGGGTTTGGTTATGAGTCTTAGTGTCTGCTTTGAAACACTGATAGGTAGAGTCTTTCATATGCCTTTTGTGGTAGACTCCTGTCATACGTTCAATGCACATCTCATTTGTCTTTCTAAATGAGGATTAATCACCTTCCCCTGTGTCCACTTTCTTGATTATCTTCTTTAGGTGTGTAGATTTCATTCTGCTTATCATATCTTGTAGGTCTATATAAGCGAGTATATACCATGTTTGTCTTTCTACTTCTGGGATACTTCACTCAGAATGATCTTTTCTAGATCCCACCATTTGCCTGCAAATTTCATGATTTCCTCCTTTTTGATTGCTGAGTAGTATTCCATTGTGTAAAAATACCACAATTTCTGTATCCATTCCTCCGTTGATGGACATGTGGGTTGTTTCCAGCTTCTGGCTATTACAAATAAAACTGCTACGAACATGGTTGAACAAATGTCCTTGTTGTGTACTTGAGCAAATTTTGGGTATATACCTAGGAGTGGTATAAATGGGTCTTGAGGTAGCACTACTCCTAATTGTCTGAGAAAGTGCCAGATTGACTTCCAAAATGGTTGAACCAGTTTACATTCCCACCAGCAATGGAGGAAGGTTCCCTTTTCTCCACAACCTCTCCAGCATGTGCTATCACTTGAGTTTTTCATCTTGGCCATTCTGATGGGTGTAAGGTGAAATCTCAGGGTCGTTTTGATTTGCATTTCCCTAATGGCTAATGAGGTTGAGCATTTCTTTAAGTGTTTCTTTGCCATTCGATGTTCCTCTTTCGAGAATTCTCTGTTTAGCTCTGTTCCCCATTTTTTAATTGGATTACTTGGTTTGTTGCTTTTCTGCTTCTTTAGTTCTTTATATATACTGGATATTAGCCCTCTGTCAGATAAAGGGTTGGTGAAGATTCTTTCCCAATCTGTAGGCTGTCTATTTGTTTTGATGACAGTGTCTTTTGCTTTACAGAAGCTTTTCAGTTTCATGAGGTCCCATTTATTGATTGTTGCTCTAAGAGCCTGTGCTGTTGGTGTTCTGTTCAGGAAGTTGTCTCCTGTGCCAATGAGTTCTAGGCTGTTCCCCAATTTTTTTTCCAACTGATTTAGAGTATCTGGTTTTATGTTGAGGTCCTTGATCCACTTGGACTTTAGTTTTGTGCAGGGTGATAAATATGGATCTATTTTCATTTTTCTGCATGTAGACATCCAGTTGGTCCAGCACCATTTGTTGAAGATGCTGTCTTTTTTTCCATTGAATGGATTTGGCTTCTTTGTCAAATACTGAGTATTCATAGGTGTGTGGGTTTATTTCTGGGTCTTCTATGCGATTCCATTGATCCTCCTTTCTGTTTCTATGCCAATACCATGCAGTTTTTATTACTGTTGCCCTGTAGTACAGCTTGAGATCGGGAATGGAAATACCTCCAGATGATCTGTTGTTGTACAGGATCGTTTTGGAGATTCTGGGTTTTTTGTTTCTCTATATGAAGCTGAGAATCTTTTTTTCAAGGTCTGTAAAGAATTGAGTTGGTATTTTGATGGGAATTGCATTGAATCTGTAGATTGCTTTTGGCAGGATGGCCATTTTCACAATGTTAATCCTACCAATCCATGAGCACGGGAGATCTTTCCATCTTCTGAGATCTTCTTCAATTTCTTTCTTCAGAGACTTGAAGTTTTTCTCAAACAGGTCTTTCACTTGCTTGGTTAGAGTCACCCCAAGGTACTTTACGTTATTAGTGGCTATTGTGAAGGGTGTTGTTTCCCTAATTTCTTTCTCAGCATTTTTGTCTTTGGTATACAAGAGGGCTTCTGATTTTTTTGAGTTGATTTTGTATCCTGCCACTTTGCTGAAGGTGTTTATCAGCTGAAGAAGTTCTCTGGTTGAATCTTTGGGGTCGCTCATGTATACTATCATATCATCTGCAAATACATGACCTCTTCCTTTCCGATTTGTATTCCCTTGATCTCCTTTAGTTGTCTTATTGCTCTGGCTAGGGCTTCAAGTACAATGTTAAAGAGATATGGAGAGAGTGGGCAGCCTTGTCTTGTCCCTGATTTCAGTGGGATTGATTTAAGTTTCTCTCCATTGAGTTTGATGTTGGCTATAGGCTTGCTGTATATTGCCTTTACTATCTTTAGGTATGTGCCTTGTATCCCTGATCTCTCCAAGACTTTAAACATAAATAGGTGTTGAATTTTGTCAAATGCTTTTTCAGCATCTAAGGAGATGATCATGTGGTTTTTCTCCTTCATTTTGTTTATGTGGTGGATTACATTGATGGATTTCCGTATGTTGAACCACCCTTGCATTCCTGGGATAAAGCCTACTTGGTCATGGTGGATGATATCTTTGATGTGTTCTTGGATTCGGTTTGCAAGTATTTTATTGAGTATTTTTGCATCAATGTTCATAAGAGAGATAGGTCTGAAGTTCTCTTTTTTTGTTGGATCTATGTGTGGTTTAGGTATCAAGGTGACTATGGCTTCATAGAATGAGTTTGGTAGTGTTCCTTCTATTTCTATTTTGTGGAATAGTTTGAGGAGAATTGGTGTTAGTACTTCTTTGAAGGTCTTGTAGAATTCTGCGCTAAAGCAATCTGGTCCAGGGACTTTTTGGAGGGGAGATTGTTAATGACTGCTTCAATTTCCTTGGGAGATATAGGGCTATTCAGTCTTTCTACCTGATCTTGACTTAATTTTGGTAAATGGAATCTGTCAAGAAAGTTATCCATTTCATTTAGATTTTCAAATTTTGTGCCATATAGGCTTTTGTAGTATGACCTAATAATCTTTTGGATTTCCTCAGTGTCTGTAGTTATGTCCCCATTTTCCTTTCTGATTTTGCTGATTTGTATGGTTTCTCTCTGCTTTTTAGTTAGTTTGGCTAAGGGTTTGTCTATCTTGTTGATTTTCTCAAAGAACCAGCTTTTTGTTTCATTGATTCTTTGGATAGTTTTATTTGTTTCTAATTGATTCATTTCAGCCCTGAGTTTGATTATTTCCAGCCCTCTGCTCCTCTTGGGTGTATCTGCTTCTTTTTTTTCTAGGTTTTTCAGTTGGGCCATTAAGTTGTTTGTATGTGATGTTACGGATTTCTTCTTGTAGGCACTTAGTGCTATAAATTTTCCTCTGAGCACTGCTTTCAATGTGTCCCATAAATTTGGGTATGTTGTGCCTTCATTTTCATTGAATTCTAGAAAGTCTTTAATTTCTTTCTTTATTTCTTCCTTGACCCAGCTGTCATTGAGTAGTAAGTTGTTCAGTTTCCATGTGCGTGTCGGCTTTTTGTTGTTTCTGTTGTTGTTGATGTCCAGCTTTAGTCCATGGTGGTCAGAGAGTATACAAGGGATTATTTCAATCCTTTTGTATCTGTTGAGGCTTGCTTTGTGACCAACTATATGGTCTATTTTGGAGAAGGTTCCATGTGGTGCTGAAAAGAAGGTGTACTCTTTTGAGTTTGGATGAAAAGATCTGTAGACGTCTATTAGGTCCATTTGATTTAGGGATTCTGTGAGTGCTTTTATTTCCCTATTTGGTGTCTGTCTGGTTGATCTGTCCCTTGATGAGAGTGGGGTGTTGAAGTCTCCCACTATTAAGGTATTAGGATCAATGTATGATTTAAGCTTTAATATTGTTTCATTTACGAATGTAGGTGCTCTTGTATTTGGGGCATAGATATTCAAGATTGTGATGTCCTCTTGTTGGATTTTTCCTTTGATGAGAATATAGTGGCCCTCCTTATCTTTTTTTATTAACTTCGGATGAAAGTTTATTTTATTAGATATTAGGATGGCTACTCCAGCTTGTTTTCTGGAACCATTTGCTTGAAAAACATTTTTCCAGGCCTTTACTCTGAGGTAGTGTTTATCTTTGTTGCATAGGTGTGTTTCTTGGATGCAACAGAATGTTGGGTCCTGTTTCCGTAACCATTCTGTTAGCCTGTGTCTTTTTATTGGTGAGTTGAGTCCATTAATATTGATAGATAATATTGACCAATGCATGTTAGTTCCTTTTGTAATGGAGTCGATGATCTTACCCTGTTTCATTGCTTGTTTCCTTTTCATTTTTGTTGGGATATTATCTGTATGCCCTGTTTTCTTGGGTGAATTTGTTTTCGTTGGATTGGAGTCTTCCTTCTAGTATCTTCTGTAGGGTTGGTTTGCTGTGTAGATATTGCGTAAATTTAGTTTTGTCATGGAATATTTTGTTTTCTCCATCTATGTTGATTGAAAGCTTTGCAGGGTATAGTAGTCTGGGTTGACATTTGTGATCTCTTAGAGTCTCCATGATGCTTGCCCAGGCCCTTCTGGTTTTCATAGTTTCTGATGAGAAGTCTGGTGTGATTCTGATAGGTCTACTTTCATATGTCACTTGGCCTTTTTCCCTTGCTGCTTTTAATATCTTTTCTTTGTTCTGTAGATTTAGTGTTTTGACTATGATGTGACGTGATGTGTTTCTTTTCTGGTCTAGTCTATTTGGTGTTCTGTAGGCTTCTTGTATATTTATGGACATCTCTTTCTTTAATTTGGGAAAATTTTATTCTATGATTTTCTTGAAAATATTTTCTGGACCTTGGAGCCTGGAGTCTTCTTTTTCATCAATTCCTATTATTCTTAGATTTTGTCTTTTCATAGCATCCTTGATTTCTTGGATATTTTGTGATTGGAATTTTTCTGATTTTACTTTTTCTTTGAGAGAAGTATCAATTTCTGCAAGTGTGTCTTCAGCTCCAGAGATTCTCTCTTCCATCTCTTGTATTCTGTTGGTGATGCTTACTTTTGTGGTTCCTGATCTTTTCTCCAAGTTCTCCAGCTCAAGAGTTTTCTCATTTTGTGTTTTCTTTATTGATTCTAATTCTGTTTTCATGCCTTGCACCATTTCTTTCATGTGTTTGAATTTGGATTCCTGTCTCTCTATGATGGACTCTATTTCTTTGTTCATTTACTTTTTGTATGCCACTAATTTTTTCTCTATTTGTGCCTCTATTTGTTTGGCTATGTTTGCCTGTGTTTCTTTAAGGGTTTTGTCTATTTCTTCTTTCTTTACCTCCAACTGACTGGCCAACTCTTTGAAAGATTTGTTCATTTCCTCCTTATGAGCCTCAAATAATTGAGCAAGCATGGCTTTAAGGTCATTTTCCTGTGCTTCTGATGAATTGGAGTATCCATCGATTTTGGGGTTTGCTAGTGAAGTCATGATGTCCTGATTTATGTTGGAAGTGTTCTTTCGCCTACCCCTGGCCATTGGCTTATCTGAGACCTTCCCTGTTTGTTTTTGGATTCTGCCGATCAGACTGGTACTGTCTCTCTCTGGAGTCTGGAGAATTCTTCAGGAAGTTGAGAGAGGACCCGTGTCCTTAGCGTGTGCTGAGGACTAGCTGTACCTGTGGGAGGAAAGTACGCAGGCGCAAACAGAGGCAAATGCAAGCGTGCGTGCGTGTGTGTGTGTGTTTGTGTGTGTGTGTGTAAGTGGGTGTGGGCGTGTGTCTCGAGGGACAGAGTGATGGCTAATGTTGAACCCTTGAGTGTGTGGGAGGGGCTCTGCAATGTATATGTCACAGGCGCTAGTGATGATCGCAGTGCAATTTCTGGCATTAACTGCCTTAACTCCTCAATTAGACCCACAGAGCAGGAACTTCAATGTCCCAATTGCCCCTCTGTTTCCCAAAGTGGGTATATGGGTGGGAGGGGGTTCAATGCCTGGTTTCTGTTTTAGAAGGACCCAGGATCAGGGGAGCTGCAGATTCTCAAGGGTGCACTCACTTACAGGCAGGTCACTTGGCAGAGAACGGGGTATCTGGGCTCTCTGCTCTCTGGTTTGGCCCTGCTTCTTTGATGTGCTCCGCCAGTTCCGTGCTGCTGTCACTGCCAGGTTATAAGGTCTTGCTGCAGCTGGAGATTTCAGGGTGGTCACGTCAGTAGGAATCGGGGTAAACAGGCTTTCTGTTCTCTGGTTTGGCCTTGGTTAGTCTTAAACTGGAGGGCTGATGTGCCCCACCAGCTCAGTGCTGCTCCGCCGCCAGGTTAGAAAGTCCTGCTGTAACTGGAGACTGGGTTGCTAGTCCAGATGCTTTCTGGGAAGTCCTGGGGTCTCTTCACTGTGCTCTCCAAGCTTCGGAGGCCCAGCGCCTGGTGTGTCTAGCTTGTATGGCGTTTCTGTCTGGTTTTGGTGAGTATATAGCGTATTCTCTGTTGCTGTGGGATTGGGCGGGCTGTACCGTCAGTGATGGCGCTCCTGCGGAGCTTGTATGGCGTCTAGCAGACTCACACCCTGGGATTATGGTGCAGCCGCCATGTGAGTCTGGGGCTCCGAGACACAGTACTGCTGGCCTTTGCCGATAAAGGGCTTGGGGCTCCGCCTCAGTGGCTGCAGGCCCCAGGCAGTTAGGTCTGCGCTGAGAAAGGCTAGTCGCCATCTTGGCTCCGCCCCTCGATATTTGCCTTTTAATTTATAATGTGTACCAATCATTATATGCTCCAGATAATAGACTCTTTTTATCGATTTGATTTGCAAATATCTTCGCTCATTCAGTGGGTTTTCCTTTTCACTTTTTTAATTTTTTATTTTATTTTTTCACAATTTATTCATTCTATATCCTGATTGAAGCCCACTCCCTCATTCCCCCCCCCAAGTCCCAACCTTATTAACTCTTCCCCACTATCTCCTTGCTCTAGCCCACTGAAAGGGGAGTTCTCTTCCTCTGCCATCTGCCCATAACTTGTTATTTCTCATTAGGACTTCCTGGGTCCTTTTCTTCCATGGCCTGGCAAGACCACATAACCAGGGGAGAGTGATCTCTTTGATCATGATAGAGGCAGAGACTTCTCCCCTCCCTCAGAGATTCACATGGAGACTGAGCTGCCAATAAGCCACATCTGAGCAGGAGGTCTAGGTCCTCTCCATGCATGATTCTTCCTTGGTGTATTAGTCTCTGCAGGAACCCTTGGGATCAGATCCTTTAGCTTTGTTGTTCTCCTTGTGGGGCTCATGTTACAAATTCAGAGCACCCTGGGGTCTTAAATTGTATGGCTTCAAATCTATTTCTGCTTCTTTTGTGACAGAAACTATAGCAGCACACCCATATACAGATTGTTTTGCACTGCAACACAGTTCTGAGGTAAAATTGCAATTTTCTGAAAAAGAACCAGATTGATTTCTGAAAAGGTTGTACAAGTTTGTACTTCCACCAGAAATGGAGGAAGGTTCCTTTTTCTCCACATCCTCTCCAGCATGTGTTGTCAATTGAGTTTTTGACCTTAGCCATTCTGATCCATGTAAGGTGAAATCTCAGGGTCATTTTGATTTACATTTCCCTGATGCCTAAAGATGTTGAGCATTTCCTTAAATGTTTCTCTGGCTTTGGATATTCCTTTGTTGAAAATCCTCTGCTTAGCGCTGTATCTCATTTTTTAAATTAAATTATTAGGTTTCTTATTGTCTAATTTCTTGAGTCCTTTATATATTCTGGATATTAGTTCTCTATCAAATGTAGGGTGGGTGAAGAACCTTTCCAAGTCTTTAGGTTGTCATGTTGTTCTGATTACATTGTCCTCTGTGTTACAGAAACTTTTCAGTTTCCTGAAGTCCCAATTATTGATTGCTGTTATTAGAGCCTGTGCTGGTTGGTGGCACAGGAAATTGTTTCCTTGCCAATGGGTTTAAGTCTCTTGCTAATTTTTCTTTTAATACTTTTAGTGTGTCTGGTTTTATGTTGAGGTCTTTGATTCACTTGGACTTGAGTTTTGTGCAGGGTGATAATATGGTTCTAGTTGTATTTTTCTATATGTAGACATCCAGTGAGACAAGCACCATTGGTTGAAGATGCTGTCATTTTTCCATTGTATGGTTTTGGCTTTGTTGTCAAAATCAAGTATCTGTAGTTGTGTGAGTTTATTTCTGGATCTTCTGTTCGGTTCCTTTGATCCACCATTCTGTTTCTATGCCAATACCATGCAGCTGTTATTACTATTGCTCTGTAGTACAGCTTGAGATAAAGGATGGAGATAACTCTAGAATATCTGTGATAGTACAGGATTGTTTTAGCAATTCTGGGTTTCCTGTTTTTACACATGAAATTGAGAAGTGTTCTTTCAATGTTTGTAAAGAATTATGTTGGTATTTTGATGGTAATTGCATTGAATCTCTAGTATGTTTTTGGCAGGATGGCCATTTTCACTACGTTAATCCTACAGATCCATGAGCATGGGAGATCTTTCAATTTTATGATATCTTCTTGAATCTCTTTCTTCAGAGACTTGAAGCTTTGTCAAACAAGTCTTTCACATGCTTGGTTAGAGTCACACCAAGGTACTTTATGTTATTAATAGCCATTGTGAAGGGTATAGTTTCCCTAATTTCTTTTTCAGCCCTTTTCTTTTTTTGTATATAGGAGAGCTACTTATTTTTTGAGTTAATTTTTTTTAGCTCTGTACTCCATTTTTTTATTTTTTATTTTTAATTTTTTATTAATTACACTTTATTCATTTTGTATCCCCCCATAAGCCCCTCCCTTCTCCCCTCCTGATCCCACCCTCCCTCCCCTTTCTGCATGCATGCCACTCCCCAAGTCCGCTGATAGGGGAGGTTATCCTCTCTTTTCTGATGTTGGTCTATCAGTTCTCATCAAAAGTGGCTGCATTGTCCTCTACAGTGGCCTGGTAAGGCTGCTCCCTCCTCAGGGGGAGGTGATCAAAGAGCTAATTTTGTATCCAGTAACTTTGCTGAAGGTGTTTATCAGCTGAAGGAGTTCTCTGGTTGAATTTTTGTGGTTGCTCACATATACTATCATATCATCTACAATTATTCATACTTTGACTTCTTCCTTTCCAATTTGTATCCCCTTGGTCTCCTTTAGTGTCTTATTGCTCTAGCTAGGACTTCAATTACTAGGCTGAGGAGAGATGAAGAGAGTAAGCAGCCTTGCTCTGTCCCTGATTTCAGTGGCTTGATTTAAGTTTCTCTCCTTTTAGTTTGATTTTGACTTCAGGCTTGCTGTATATTGTCTTTACTATATATATTTCAGTGCCTTTTATTCCCTGATCTCTCCAAGATTCTAAGCATGAATGTCTGTTGGATTTTATCAAATGCTTTTTTCAGCATCTAAGGAGATGATCATGTGGTTTTTCTCCTTTAGCTTGTTTATATGGTGGATTACATTGATGGATTTCTGTATACTGAATCAGGCCTGTATCCCTGGGAACAACTCTACTTGGTCATGTTGGATAATATCTTTTATGTGTTCTTGGATTTAGTTGAAGTATTTTGTTGAGTATTTTTACATCAATGTTCATAAGAGAGATAGGTCTGAAGTTCTTTTTTTTATTGGTCTTTGCATGCTTTAGGTATTTAAGTAACTGTGGCTTCATAGAATAATTTTGGTAATGTTACTTTTGTTTCTATTTTGTGGAATAATTTGAAGAAAATTAGAGTTAGTTCTTCTTTGAAGATCTGGTAGAATTCTATGCTGAAACCATCATGCCCTGGGTTCTTTTTAGAAGGGAGATTTTTGATGACTGCTTCTATTTCCTTTGGGGATATAGGACTATTTAATCTATTTACCTGATCTTTATTTAATTTTGATAAATGGACTCTATCAAGAAAAGCACCCACTTAATTTAGATTTTCAAATTTTGTGACATATAGGATTTTGTAGTAAGATCTAATGATTATTTTGGACTTTCTCAGTGTTTGTGAAGTGATTTTCCCCTCTTAGTTTCTGATTTTGCTAATTTGTATAGTTTCTCTCTGCCTTTTTGTTAGTTTGGCTAGGGGTTTGTCTATCTTGTTTATTTTTACAAAGTGCCAGCTCTTGGTCTCATTGATTCTTTTAACTTTTTTTTTGTTTGTTTCTAATTCATGGATTTCAACTCTGACTTGGATTATTTCCTACCATCTACTCCTCTAGGATGTGTCTGTTACTTTTTTTTTTTCCTAAGGCTTTTAGGTGTACCTTTAAGTTGCTTGTTTGAGATGTCTCAGACTTCTTTCTGGATGTCCTTAGTGCTAAGAACTTTCCTCTTAGCACTGCTTTCATTGTGTCCCATAATTTTGGGTAAGTTGTGCCTTCATTTTCATTGAATTTTAGGACATCTCTAATTTCTTTTTTTTCATTTCTTCCCTAGCCAGCTGTCACTGAGTAGAGATGTTTAGTTTAGTTATTGGTTTATTTTCCATGTGTATGTAGGTTTTTTGTTATTTTTGTTGCTGTTGAGGTCTAATTTTTGGCCATCATGGTTGATAGAATACAAGAAATTATTTCGATCTTCTTATATCTCTTGAGGCTTCCTTTGTGCCCAACTATATGATCAATTTTTGAGAAAGTTCTGTGAGGTATTGGAAAGAAGTTGTACTCTTGATTTTGAGTGAAAAGTTCTGTGGAAATCTGTTAGGTCAATTTGATTTAAGACCTCTGTTAGTGTCATTATTTCCCTATTTAGCTTCTGTCTACATGATCTGTCCCTTGTTTAGAGTGGAGTGTTGAAGTCTCCCACTATTAAGTTTTTGGGATATACATGTGATTTAAGCTTTAATAATGTTTCATTTGCAAATAAAAGTGTTCTTGTATTTGGAGCATCTATATACAGGTATATACAATCTATATACAGGATTGTGATGTCCTCCTGGTGGAGTTTTCCTTTGATGAGACTGAAGTGCCCCTCCTCTTTATTTTGATTAATTTTGGTTAAGAGTCTATTTTGTTACATATTAAGATAGCTACCTGAATTGTCATCTTCTGTGGCCTAGTAAGGTTGCTCCTCCCTCAGGGGTGGTGATCAAAGAGCAGGCCAATCAATTCATATCAGAGGTAGTCCTTGTTCCCATTACTATGGAACCCACTTGGACACTGAACTGCCATGGGCTACATCTGTTCAGGGGTTCTAGGTTATCTCCATGCATGGTACTTGGTTGGAGTATGAGAAGATGACAATGCAGCCACTCCTGATGAGATCTAACAGACTAAGATCAGAAGGAAGGAGAGGAAGACCTCCCCTATCAGTGGACTTGGGGAGGGGCATGTGTGGAGAAGGGGGAGGAAAGATGGGATTAGTAGGAGAGGAGGGAGGGTTTTTTGGGGGGATATAAAGTGAATAAAGTGTAATTAATAAAAATTAAAATAAAAAAATTAAAAAGACCTGTAAACAACAACAACAAAAATATAGCTACTGCACCTTGTTTTCTGGGTCTGTTTGCTTGCAAAATATTTTTCCCACAATTCACTCTGAGGTAGTGTTAATACTTGTTGCAAAGGTGTGTTCCTTGGAAGCAGCAGAATGTTGGATCCTTTTTCCACAAACATTCTATAGTCTGGTTCTCTTTATTGGAGAATTAAGCCTGTTGATGTTGTCAGATAATACTAACAAATTAATTACAGTTCCTTTTACTGTGGAGTTGGTGGTGATAGTGTGTTTTTGTGATTGTTTCCTTTTAATTATTTGTTGTGGGGTTATCTATATTCTGTGTTTTCTTGGGTATAGTTGATTTCCTTCAATTGGAGTTTTCCTTTTAGTATCTTTGGAGGGATGTGTTGCTGTGTGTGTAGACACTCTTTAACTTTAGGTTTGTCATGGAATAATTTGTTTTCTTCATCTATGTTGCCAGAAAGCTTTGCTGAGTATCATAGTCTTGGTTAGCATCTGTAGTCTCTTAGAGTCTGCATGACATTTGCCTAGTCCCTTCTGTCTCTCATAAATTCTGTTGACAAATATGACATGATTTTGATAGAGATGTCTTTATATGTTACTTGGTCTTTTTCCCTTGCTCCTTTTAGTATTTTTTTCTTTGTTCTGTAGATTTACTGTTTTGAGTGTTATGTGAAGTTAGGATATTCTTTTCTCATCTAGTCTATTTGGTCTTCTGTAGGCCTCTTAAATGTTTATGGACAGTTCTTTATGTTGGGCAATTTTTCTTCTATGATTTTCTTATAATATTTTCTGGACCTTGAAGCTAGGAATTTTCTTTTTCATCTATTCCTATTATTCTTTTTTTTTAAACTTTTATTAATTATACTTTATTCACTTTGTATTTCCTCATAAACCCCTCCCTCTTACCTTCCTAAACCCACATTCCCTCCCCAATCTCCATGCATGCCCCTCCCCAAGTCCACTGACAGGGGATGTCCTCTTCTTCTTCCTTCTGAACTTAGTCTATCAAATCTCATCAGGAGTGGTTGCATTGTCACCTTCTGTGTCCTGGTAAGGCTGCTTCCATATCAGGGGGAGGTGATCAAAGAGCAGGCCAATCAGATTATATCAGAGGCAGTGCCTCTTCCGGTTACTATGTAACCCACATGGACACTAAACTGCCATGGGCTACATCTGTGCAGGGGTTCTAGGTTATCTCCATGCAAGGTACTTGGTTGGAGTATGAGTCTCTGGAAAGACCCCTGTGTTCAAATTTCTGGTTCTGTTGCTCTCCTTGTGGAGTTCCTGTCCTCTCCAGATCTTACAATTTAGCACTTCTTACATAAGATTCCATGCACACTGCCCAACAGTTGACCATAAGTCTCAGCATCTGCTTTGATAGTCTGCAGGGAAGAGCATTTCAGAGGCCTTCTGTGGCAGGTTTCTAGCTTGTTTCCTGTTTTCTTCTTCTTCTGATGTCCTTCCTCTTTGCCTTTTGGGATGCGGATTGAGCATTTTAGTCAGGGTCCTCTCTCCTGATTGGTTCCTTTATATGTACAGATTTTAGTAGGTTTGTCCTATGTTGTATGTTTATATGAGTGAGTATATACAGTGTGTGTCTTTCTGATTCTGGGATACCTCAGTCAGGATGATCCGTTCCAGGTCCCACCATTTACCTGCAAATTTCATGATTTCCTTATTTTTCATTGCTGAGTAATATACGAAAATTTCTGCATCCATTCTTCAGTTAAGATGCATCTGGGCTGTTTCCAGCTTCTGGCTATTACAAAAAAGGCTGCTACAAACATGGTTGAGGAAATGTCCTTATTGTGTACTTGAGCCTCTTTTGGATATATGACTAGGGGCGGTATGGCTGGATTTTGCAGAAGCACTATTCCTAGCTGTCTGTGAAAGCACCAGATTGATTTCCAGAGTGGTTGTACAAATTTACATTCTCACCAGCAGTGGAGGAGTGTTTCCCTTTCTCCACAGCCTCTCCAGTATATGTTGTTACTTGAGTTTTTCATCTTGGCCATTCTGCTGGGTGTAAGGTGAAATCTCAGGGTCATTTTGATTTGTATTTCCCTAATGGCTAATGAGGTTGAGCATTTTTTTTTGTTTCTCTACAATTCTATATTCATCTACAGAGAATTCTGTGTTTAGCTGTGTTCCCCATTTTTTAATTGGATTACTTGGCTGTCTGATTTTCAGCTTCTTTAGTTCTTTATATATACTGGATATTAGCCCTCTGTAAGTTAAAGGGTTGGAAAAGATTCTTTCCCAATCTGTAGGCAGTCAGTCGTTTTGTTTTCATGACAGTGTCCTTTGCTTTACAGAAACTTTTCAGTTTCATGAGGTCCCATTTATTGATTGTTGCTCTTAGGGCCTGTGCTGTTGGTGTTCTGTCCAGGAAGTTGTCTCCTGTACCAATGAGTTCAAGGCTCTTCCCCACTCTGTCTTAAAACCAATTTAATGTGTCTGGTTATATGTTGAGGTATTTGATCCACTTGGGATTTAGTTTTGTGCAGGGTGATAAATATGGATCTATTTACATTTTCTACATGAAGAAATCCAGTTACACCAGCACCATTTTTTGAAGATGCTATCTTTTTTCCATTGTATGGTTTTGGCATCTTTGTCAAAAAATCAGGTGTCCATAAGTGTGTGGGTTTATTTCTGGGCCTTCTGTTCAGTTACATTGATCTACCATTCTGTTTCTATGCCAGTACCATGCAGTTTTTATTATTGTTGCTGTATAGTACAGCTTGAGATCAGGGATGGAAGTACCTCCAGAAGATCTTTTATTGTACAGGATTTTTTTTTAACAATTCTGGGTTTCTTTTTATTCCATATGAAGTTGAGAATTTTTCTTTTCAGGTCTGTAAAGAATTGTGCTGGCAATTTGATGGAAATTGCATTGAATATGTAGATAGCTTTTTTTGTAAGATGGCTACTTTTACTATGTTAATCCAGCCAAGACATGAGCATGGGAGATCTTTCCATCTTCTGATATTTCTTCTAATTTTTTTCTTCAGAGACTTGAAAATTTTTTTCATACAAGTATTTGACTTTCTTGGTTAGGGTTACACCAAGGTACTTTACGTCTTTTGTGGCTATTGTGAAGGATGATGTTTCCCTAATTTCTTCTCAGCCCTTTTGTCTTTTGTATAAAGGAGGGCTACTGATTTTTTTTAATTTTTTATTCAACTTTTATTAATTACACTTTATTCAATTTGTATCCCCCCCATAAGCCCCTCCCTCCTACCCTCCCCATCCCACTCACCCTCTCCTTTCTGCACGCATGCCCCTCCCCAAGTCCACTGATAGGGGAGGTCCTCCTCTCTTTCTTTCTGATCTTAATCCATCAGTTCTCATCTGAAGTGGCTGCATTGTCATCTTCTGTGGCCTGGTCAGGCTGCTCCCCCATCAGGGGGAGGTGATGAAAGAGCAAGCCAATCAGATTATGTCAGAGGCAGTCTCTCTTCCCATTACTATGTAACCCACTTAGACACTGAACTGCCATGGGCTACATCTGTGCAGGGGTTCTAGGTTATCTCCATGAATAGTCCTTGGTTGGAGTATGAGTCTCTGGGAAGTTCCCTGTGTTCAAATTATCTTGTTCTGTTGCTCTCCTTGTGGAGTTCCTGTCCTCTCCAGCTCTTGCTCTTTCCCACTTCTTACATAAAATTCCATTCATTCTGCCCGACAGTTGGACATCAGGCTCAGCATCTGCTTTGATAGTCTGCAGGGCAGAGGCTTTCAGAGGCCCTCTGTGGCAGGTTCCTAGGTTGTTTCCTGTTTTCTTCTTCTGATGTCCATCCTCTTTGTCTTTCAGGATGGGGATTGAGCATTTTAGTTAGGGTTCTCTCTTTTCCTTAGTTTGTTTAGATGTACAGATTTTAGCGGGTTTATCATATGTTGTATGTTTATATGAGTGAGTATATACCATGCGCGTCTTTTTGCTTCTGGGACAACTCGCTCAGGATGATCCTTTCCAGGTCCCACCATTTACCTGCAAATTTCATAATTGATTGATTTCAGCCTTGAGTTTGATTATTTCCAGCCATCTACTCCTTTTTGGTGTGTCTGCTTCTTCTTTTTCTAGGCTTTTTAAGTGGGCCATTAAGTTGCTTGAATGAGCTGTCTCAAATTTCTTCTTGAAGGCACTTAGTGCTATGAACTTTCCTCTTAGCACTGCTTTCATTGTGTCCCACAAGTTTGGGTATGTTGTGTCTTCATTTTCATTGAGTTCTAGAAAGGCTTTAATTTCTCTCTTTATTTCTTCCCTGACCAAGCTGTCATTTAGTAACAAGTTGTTCAGTTTCCATGTGTGTGTAGGCTTTTTGCTATTTCTGTTGTTGAAGTCCAGCTTTATTCCATGGTGATCAGACAGGATACAAGGGATTATTTCAGTCTTCTTGTATCTGTTGAGGCTTGCTTTGTGACCAACTATATGGTCTATTTTGGAGAAGGTTCCATGAGGTGCTGAGAAGAAGGTAAATTCTTTTGTGTTTGGGTGTAAAGTTCTGTAAATGTCTGTGAGGTCCATTTGATTCATGACCTCTGTCAGAGATATTGTTTCTTTGTTTAATTTTTGTTTTGTTGACCTGTCCTTTGTTGAGAGTGGGGTGTTGAAGTCTCCCACTATTAATGTGTGGGGATCTATATGTGGTTTAAATTTTATCAATGTTTTTTTTACAAATGTGGGTGCTCTTGTATTTGGGGCATAGATGTTCAGGATTGTGATGTCTTCCTGGTGGAATTTTCCCTTGATGAGTATGAAATGTCCTTACCCATTTCCTTTTATTAGTTTTGGTTGAAAGTCTATTTTGTCAGATATTAGAATGGCTACTCCTGCTTGCTTCTTTGGTCCATTTGCTTGGAAAGTTGTCTTCCAAACTTTTACCCTCAGGTAATGTGTATCTTTGTGCCTTAGGTGTGTTTCTTCTATGCAACAGATTGCTGTTGTTTTTTTTTTTTTTTACATATCCATTCTGTTAATCTCTGTCTTTTTATTAGAGAGTTGAGTCCATTGATGTTGAGGGAGATTAATGACCAGTGGCTGTTAGATCCTTTCATTTTGATGTTGGCTGTGGTCATAAGGTTGTGTGCTCTGTTGCTTTTTGTTTTACTGTAGTAGGGTTAATTACTTCCTGTGTTTTCTTGAAAGAAGCTTATTTTCTGGGGTTGTATTTTCCCTTGTAGTGTCTTCTGTAATGCTGTGTTTGTGTGTAGGTATTGTTGAAATTTGGTTTTGTCATTGAATATCTTGTTTTCTCCGTCTATGAGGACTGAGAGTTTTGCCTGAGCTGACATCTGTGTTCTCTTAGGGTCTGCATGATATCCGTCCAGGCCCTTCTGGCTTTCATAGTCTCTGTTGAAACGTCAGGTGTGATTCTAATGGGTTTGCCATTATATGTTACTTGGCCTTTTTCCCTTGCAGCTTTTAGCATATTTTCTTTGTTTTGTATACTTACTGTTTTGATTATTATGTGGTGGGAGGATTTTCTTTTCTGGTCAAATATTTTGGGTGTTTTGTAGGCCTCATGTATTCTTATTGGCCTTTCCTTTAACTTGGGGAAATTTTCTTCAATGATTTTGTTGAAAATATTTTCTGGGCCTTGGAGAAGGGAGTCTTGTTTTTCCTCTATACCTATTCTTCTTAGGTTTTGTCTTTTCATACTGTCTTGAATTTCTTGGACGGTCTGTGTCAAGAATTTTTTGGATTTAACAGTTTCTTTGACAGATACATTGATTTCTTCCATTGTATCTTCCACACCTGAGATTCTTTCTTCCATCTCTTGTAGTCTATTGGTTATGCCAGCCTCTGTAGTTCCTGTTTTCTTCCCTAAATTCTTTCTCTCTGCAATTTCCTCCATTTGTGTGTTCTTTAATTTTTCCAATTCTATCTTCAGATCTTGAGCCATTTTGTTGATTTCCTTCACCTTTCTGACTTTATTTTCCTGTTTTTCCATCACTTCCTTCAGCTGTTTGTTTGAACCAACCTCTGTTTCTTTTATTTCATTCAGTGCTTTAAGCATTTCTTTTCTAAAGGCCACAAACTGTTTGGCTGCAACCTCTTCTATTTCTTTATGAATGGCAATATTCTGTTTGAGTTTATCTTCCTCTATGTCTTTTCATATCTTATTTGTTTCCTCTGTTATCATCTTCATGAGCATAGTTGTTAGGTCATCTTCTTGGATTTCAGTTATGCTGGGGTGTCCAGGGCTACTTGCCCCTGGATAACTGGGTTCTGGAGAATTTTTTTTTCTTTTGTTAATTTTGTATCTGGCCACTTTGCTGAAGGGGTGTATCAGCTGTAGGACTTCTCTGGTAGAATTTTTGGGGTCACTCAGTTATACTGTCATATAATCTGCAAGTAATGATAATTTGACTTCTTCCTTTGCAATTTGTATCCCCTTGATCTCATTCAATTTCCTTATTGCTCTACCAAGGCCTTCCAAAACTATGTTGAAAAGATATGGAGAGAGTGTGCAGCTTTGCATTGCGGGATTTTTTTTAATTTTTCTCTTCGTTTTGTTTGATGTTGGCTATAGGCTTGCTGTATATCGCCTTTACTATGTTTAGATAAGTGTCTTGTATCCTTGATCTCTCCAATACTTTAAACATGAATAGATGTTGGATTTTGTCAAATGCTTTTTCAGCACCTAGGGAGATTATCATGTGGTTTTTTACTTTCAGTATGTTAATATGGTGGATCACATTGATGGATTTCCGTATATTGAACCACCCCTGCATACCTGGGATGAAGCCTACTTGGTCATAGTGGATGATATCTTTGATGTGTTCTTGGATTCGGTTTGGAAGTATTTTTTGAGTATTTTTGCATCAATGTTTATAAGGGATATTGGCCTGAAATTCTCTTTCTTCATTGGGTCTTTGTGAGGTTTTGATACCAAGGTGACTGTGGCTTCTTAGAATGAGTTTGGTAGGGTTCATTCCATTTCTATTTTGTGGAATAGTTTGAAGAGAATTGGAGTAAGCTCTTCTCTGAAGGTGTGGTTGAATTCTGCAATGAAACCATCTGGTCCTGGGCTTTTTCTGGATAGGAGACTTTTGATGACTGCTCCTATTTACTTAGGTGATATAGGACTATTTAATTGATTAACCTTGTCTTGATTCAGTTTTGGTAAGTATAATCAATCAAGAAACTTGTCGATTTCAATTAGATTTTCAAGTGTTGTGGTCTATTATTCTTTTGAAGTAAGTCCTAATGATTGTTTGGATTTCCTCTGTGTCTGTTGTTATGTCCCCATTTTAATTTCTGATTTTGTTGTTTTGGATAGTGTCTCCCTGTCTTATAGTTAGCTTGGCTAAGGGCTTGTTTATCTTTTTGATTTTCTCAAAGAACTAGCTCTTAGTTTCATTGATTCTTTGAATTGTCTTACTTGTTTCTATGTTATTGATTTCAACCCTGAGTTTGATTATTTCTAGCTGTCTACTCCTCTTTGGTGTGTCTGTTTCTTTTCTTTTCTTTCTTTTTTTTTTAGGGCTTTTAGGGGAGTCATTAAGCTTCTTGAATGTGATGTCTCAAATTTCTTCTTGAAGGCACTTAGTGCTATATACTTTCCTCTTAACACTGTTTGCATTGTGTCCCATAAGTTCGGGTGTGTTGTGTCTTCATTTTCATTGAATTCTAGGAAGACTTTAATTTCTTCCTTTATTTCTTCCCTGACCCAGCTGTCATTTGGTAGCAAGTTGTTCAGTTTCCATGTGTGTGTAGGCTTTTTGCCATTTCTGTTTTTGTTGAGGTCCAGCTTTAGTCCACGTGATCAAATAGGATACAAACGACTATTTCAATCTTCTTGTATCTGTTGAGGTTCGCTTTGTGACCAACCATATGGTCTATTTTGGAGAAGGTTTCATGAGGTGCTGAGAAGAAGGTAAATTCTTTTGCGTTTGGGTGTAAGGTTATGTAGATGTCTGTTAGGTCCATTTGATTCATGACCTCTGTTAGAGACATTGTTTCTTTGTTTGATTTCTGTTTTGTTGACCTTTCCTTTGTTGAGAATGGGGTGTTGAAGTCTCTCACTATGAATGTGTATGGTTCTATGTGTGGTTGAAGTTTTGTCAATGTTTCTTTTACAAATGTGGGTGCCTTTGTATTTGAGGGGTAGATGTTCAGGATTGTGATGTCTTCCTGGTGGAATTTTCCCTTGATCAGTATAAAGTGTTTAATTTTGGTTGAAAGTCCAGGCTGTTCTTGCTTGCTTCTTGTGTCCATTTGCTTGGAAAACTGTCTTTCAGCTCTTTACTCTCATGCAATGTCTTTCTTTGTGACTTCGGTGTGTTTCCTGAATGCAACAAATTGCTGAGTTTTGTTTATGCATCCATTCTGTTAGTCTATGCCTTTTTATTGGAGAATTGAGTCCATTGATGTTGAGAGAGATTAATGACCTGTTGCTGTTCGATCCTTTGATTTTGATGTTGGCTGTGGTAGTAAGTTTATGTGCTTGGCTGCTTTTTCTTTACTGTAGTGTGGTCAATTATTTCCTGTGTTTTCTTGAAAGTAGCTAGTTTTCTTGCTTTGTATTTTCCTTTCTAGTGTCTTATGTCACACTGGATTTGTGTGTGGGTATTGTAGATATTTGTTTCTGTCATTGAATAACTTGTTTTCTCTGTCTATGATGATTGAGATTTTTGGTGGGTATAGTAGCCTGGGCTGATATCTGTGTTCTCTTAGGGTCTGCATGATATTCATCCAGGCCCTCTGGCTTTCATAGTCTCTGTTGAAAAGCCAGGTGTGATTCTAATGGGTTTGCCATTATATGTTACTTGGCCTTTTTCCCTTGCAGCTTTTAGTATATTTTCTTTGTTTTGTATACTTACTGTTTTGATTATTATGTGGCTGGAGGATTTTCTTTTCTGCTCTAATTCACTGGGTGTTCTGTAGGCCTCTTGTATTCTTATTGGTCTCCCCTTTAAGTTGGGGAAATTTCCTTAAATGATTTTGTTGAAAACATTTTCTGGGCCTTGGAGGAGGGAATCTTTTTTTCCTCTATACCTATTATTCTTAGGTTTTGACTTTTCATGTTGTCTTGAATTTCTTGGATGGTCTGTGTCAGGAACTTTTTAGATTTAACAGATATGTCAATTTCTTCCATTGTATCTTCCACACCTGAGATTCTTTTTTTCATCTCTTGTAGTCTAGTGATTATGCTAACCTCTGTTATTCCTGTTTTCTTCCCTAAGTTCTTACTCTCCACAATTTCCTCCATTGTATTTTCTTAACTTTTTCCCATTCTGTCTTCAGATCTTGAGCTGTTGTTTTTTTTTTTTATTTCCTTCACTTGTCTGACTGTATTTTCCTGTTTTTCCTTCAATTCCTTCAGCTGTTTGTTTGAACAATCCTCTGTTTCTTTTATTTCTTTCATTGATTTAAGTATTTCCTCTCTAAAGGCCACAAACTGTTTGGATGCCATTTCCTGTATTTCTTTACAGATGTCCATAATCTGATTTTCTTTCTCTTCTTCTATTTCTTTCTGGATGGTCATAATATGTTTGAGCTTATCTTCCTCTAGATCTTTATGCATTTTATTTGTTTCCTCTGTTATCTTCTTCATGATCATAGATGTTAGGTCATCTTCTTGAATTTCTATTATGCTGGGGTGTCCAGGGCTACTTTCTCCTGGATAACTGGCTTACGGAGATGCCTTATTGCTCTGGCTTTTGATTGTTGAGCTTTTTTATGCTGGCCTCTATCCATTGGGCTATCTTAGATGTTTGTGGTTTATTTCTGGTGGTTCCTGGAATCCTGTGGTGGAGAGTATCCCCTTGGCAAGAAGATGGGTTTTCCTGAAGGAAGCCTTCTTAAGTTTTTTGGTATAGTCACTGGATGGCTGGTATTTTTCAGGAGTTGCCACTGTTCACCTCAGGCATAGAGACCTGAGTGGTAACTGTGGTCCTTGTTAGTCAAGAGGGCTCTCCTCTCACCTGGAGAAGTCCTGAAGACAGCTGCCCTGCTTCTGTGTTTCTTGCTATAAATTTAGTGATCTGCTGTTGTAATCTGAGTATCCTGTGGTTTCGTCAGTTTTGTTATGGATAACTGGTCGCCTCTTGGAGCAGTATCTGGGGGTTGATCTCGGCGATTCCAGGCTTTTGTAGGTCTGAAGTTGGGGTTCTGTGCCCCAGTACGCAAGGGGTAATCTGTGGAGGTTGTGTACAGCTTTCCTGGTAACAGCAGGCTATCTGGATCACAGCAGGTCCCTGGGTTTGGCTAATCTGAGGGGCCTTTTCCAGGGATATACTGGGTAGCCTAAGTCCATCCCCTTTGCTTCATTCCCTGTGAGAATTTCTCCCAACAGGGACTCCCAGTCTCTGTTGCCCTGGGGCGCACAGCTCTATTTGTGCAGGAGATCTGGCGTGCAGCAACTCTCTGTGTCTGAGGCTGGAGCACAGTTCAGTGATGACAGCTCATACCCGGCGGTCTGTGAGACTTTTTCTAGGGAAAGACTGGGTGACTCAAGTCAGTACTGTTTCCTTCCTTCCCTGTGGGGTTTTCTTGTGACTGGGACTCCCAGTCTCTGGTGTTTGTTGTGCCCACCAATTAGCTTGGGAAGGTGATCAGCATAAGCAGTCTTGTGGCTCTGGTCTGGGACCTAGTGCCTGCATGACCCAGGATCACTTCCGGGTTCTGGCTGGGTGACCTGACAGTGGACACGACTGATTCCCACGCCATGGGGGTTTCCTCTCACCTAGGAAACAGGATCGCTCTTGTTTTAGGGACCACAGTTCAGTCTCTTGGTTGCTATACAGAAAATATTGTCCACCTCCTCAGATGCAGTATGCTCCTGGTGCTGCCATCTTGTCCCCCTATTCCTATTGTTCTTAGATTTTATCTTTTCATGGTGTTCTTTATTTCTTAGAAGTTTTGTGTTTGGACCATATCCTATTTTACTTTTTCTTTCAGAGATGTATCATTTTCTGCATTGCATATTTAGTGCCTGAGATTCTTTCTTCCATCTCTTGTATTCTGTTGGTGATGCTTACCTTTTTGGTTCCTGATCTTTTCTCTAAGTTCTCCAGCTCCAGGCTTTTCTCTGTTTGTGTTTTCTTTGTTGATTCTAATTCTATTTTCATGTCTTGCACCATTTCCTTCTTCTGTTTGAATGTGGATTCTTGTCTTTGTATGATGGCCTCTGTTTTTCTGTTAGTTTCCTCTATATTAGCAACTACTTGTGCCTCCAAATGAGCTTTTGTTTGGCTGTATTTGCCTGTATTTATTTGAAAGCTTTGTTCAGCTCTGACCTCACAGACTTCCAACAAGCTGGACCTACACCTTCCCTCCCAGCCATGGATGTTCTTGCAGACCCTGAAAAGCATCAAAGCAGCCAATTCTTCCTGGACTTGGCCAAAATTTCAGCCTTTTGACCTCCCTACAGCACCCCCAGTGTCAGCAGGAAGTAGCCAGAAGAGAATCTACACCCATTATTCACTTGTTGTTAATAAAATGCTGAAGTGGTGTGCTTCAGGACCAGGACAAGAAGCTCCAGGTTCTCCCAGCGTTCCCCCGTCCCTAACTGCTGCTGCCTTGAGTGGCTAGCAACTTCCTCTATTGACAACCCTCTACCCTAAATTTTCCAGGGCAGAGACTTCTCTTATTCTTAACCTTACAACCTAACCATTTTGTTGCTATAATTCCTCTCTCTCTCAACCTCTTGCATGACAACCAAGAGCTGCTTCCAATGAGCCTAAATTTATATACTTTAACTTACCTTATAAAAGGCAGCCCAAGCTCCCTATTTTTAATTATAGAAAAAGGGAGGAATGTTGGGATCAGTAAGCAGGCACTTCTATGGCCAGCCCCAAGGGACCTAACAAACCGGTTATCAGGCATTTGTGAAGACACCCTGACCACCTGGAACTACCTGCGCATGCCCTGGGTCACCCTATAAGAGAACTGGAGCCCTCCCCCACTCTCTTCCTTTCTCTCTTCCTTACTCTCTTACTCTTCCTCTCCTCCTCTCTCCCCCCTTCTCCTAATAAACCTCCCACGTGGATCCGATCTCGTGGTGTGATTTGTGAACCCGCGTGTAACCTCCACAGGCGCACAGGCACACAGGCGCACGGTTCCCAACATTCGTATGTTTCCTAACACTCTTTGTTTCTAGTTTATTGATTTCACATCTGAGTTTGATTATTTCCAGCTGTCTGCTACTGTTGGGTGTGTCTGCTTCCTTCATTTTTTTCCTAGGGCTTTTAGGTGAGCTCTTAAGTTTCTTGTATGAGATGTTTTGAATTGCTTTATGAAGGCATTTAGTGCTATATACTTTCCTCTTAGCACTGCTTTCGCTGTGTCCCATAACTATGGATATATTGTGCCTTCTTTTTCAATGAAATCTTGAAACTCTAATTTCTTTATTTCTTCCCTGACCCAGCTGTAATTGAGTAGAGAGTTGTTCAGTTTCCATGTATGTGTAGGCTTTTTGCTTTTTCTGATGGTTTTGAGGTCCAGCCTTAACCCCTGGTGTTCTGATAGGATACAAGGAATTATTTCAATAATCTTGTATCTGTTGAGACTTGATTTGTGACCAACTATATGGTCTGTTTTGGAGAAGGTTCATTGAGGTGCTGAGAAGAAACTAAATTCTTTTGTGTTTGGGTGAAAAGTTCTGTAGGCATCCGTTAGATCAATTTGATTCATGTCATCTATTAGTGTTATTGTTTCTTTGTTTAGTTTCTGTTTCATTGACCTGTCCTTTGATGAGATTGGAGTGTTGAAATCTCCCACAATTAATGTGTTGTTATTGATGTGTGGTTTAAGTTTTATTAATGTTTCTTTTATAAATGTGGTGCCCTTGTATTTGGGGCATAGATGTTTGGAATTGAGATATCTTCTTGGTAGCATTTTCTTTGATGAATATGAAGTGACCTTCCCCATGTATTTGCATTAATTTTGGTTAGAAGTCCATTTAATTAGATATTAGAATGGCCATGCTTGGTTGTTTCTTGGGTCAATTTTCATGGAAAACTGTCTTCTAGCCCTTTACTCTCAGGTAATGTCTATCTTTGTGACTTGGGTGTGTTTCTTGTATGCAACAGATGTTAGCTCTTGTTTGTACATCCATTGTGTTAATCTGTGTCTTTTTATTGGAGAGTTGAGTCCATTGATATTGAAAGAGATTAATGACTAGTGTCTGATAGACCCTTTTATTATGATCTTGTTTGTGGTAGTGTGTTTGTGTGCTTGTTTACTTTTAGTTTTGCTGTAGTGAGGTTATTTATTTCCTGTGTTTTCCTGTATGTAGTTTGCTCTCGAGTTGTATTATTCCTTCTAGTATCTTTTATAAGGCTGGATTTGTGGATTGATATTGTTTCAGTTTGCTTTTGTTGTTGAATATTTTGTTGTTGATTATTATATGGCAGGAAGATTTTTTTCTGGTCTAATCTATAAGGTGTTCTGTAGGCCTTTTGTATGCTTATAGGCCTCTCCTTTAAATTCGGGATAGATTCTTCTATGATTTTGTTTAAAATATTTTCTAGACCTTGGAGACAGTAATCTTCTTTTTCCTCTGTTCCTATTATTTTTAGGTTTTGTCTTTTCATGTTTCCTTAGATTTCTTGGATGTTTTGTTACAGGAATATTTTAGATTTAAAATTTTCTTTGACAGATACATCCATTTATTCCATTGTATCTTCAGCACCTGAGAATCTTCTATTTTTTGCAGTCTGTTGGATATGCTTACCTCTGTAGTTCCTGCTTTCTTCCCTAAATTCTCCCTCTACATGGTTTCTGTCGTTTGTGTTTTCTTTATTTTTTCCATTTCTATCTTCAGATTTTGAACTGTTTTGTTGATTTCTTTGACCTCTCTGTTGGTATTTTCCTGCTTTTCCTTCAATTACTTCACCTATTTGAACTTTCCTCTATTTCTTTGATTTTTTTTTCAGTGATTTAATTATTTTCTCTCAAAAAACCACAAACAGGCTGAACATTCCTTTATTTCTTTATGGATGACTATAATCTATTTGACTTAATCTTCTTCTATTTCTTTTTTTTCATTTTTATAGTAATCACAGGATATTTACTTTGTATTCCAGCCGTAGCACCCTCCTTCATTCACTCTCAGTCCCACCCTCCCTCCTTCATCTACTTCCTGCCCTTTTCCAAGTCCACTGAGAGGGGAGGACCTCCTCCCCTTCCATCTAACCCTAGCTTATCAGGTCTCTTCAGGACTGGATGCAATGTCTTCTTCTGTAGCCTAGCAAGGCTGCTCCTCTCTTGGGCATGGGGGTCGAAGAGCTCACCATTGATTTCATGTCAGAAATAGTCCCTGGTCCCCTTGCTAGAGAACCCACTTGGATACTGAGCTACCATGGGCTATATCCAAGCAGGGGTTCTAGGTTATATCCATACATGGTCCTTGGTTGAAGAAACACTCTCATGAAAGACCCCTGTGCCCTGATATGTTTGGTCCTTGTGGAGCTCCTTTCCTCTCCAGGTCTTAGTAACTCCCCCTTCTTTCATATGATTCCTTGCACTCTGATGAGGTTTGGTTATGAATCTTAATATCTGCTTTGATACACTGCTAGGTAGAGTCTTTCAGAGGCCCTCTGTGGTAGGCTCCTGTCCTGATATCCAGTATATATAAAGAAGTCAAGAAGTTAAAAAGCAACAAATCAAGTAATCCAATTAAAAATGGGGAACAGAGTTAAACAGAGAACTCTCTCTAGAGGATTGTAGAATGACAGAAAAACTCTTAAAGAGATGCTCAACATCCTTAGCCATCAGGGAGGTGCAAATCAAAACAAACCTGAGATTTCACCTTACACCCTTCAGAATGGCTAAGATCAAAAACTCAAGTGACAACATATGTTGGAGAGGTTGTGGAGAAAGGGGAACCTTCCTCCATTGGTGGTGGGAATGGAACCTTGTACAACCCCTCTGGCACTTTCTCAGACAATTAAGAATAGTGATTCCTCAAGATCCAGCTACACCACTCCTAGGCATATATCTAATAGATGTTCAAGTACAGAACAAGGACATTTGATCAATCATGTTTGTAGCAGCTTTATTCGTAATAGACAGAACCGTGAAACAACCCAGATGTCCCTCAGTTGAGGAATGGATACAGAAATTGTGGTACTTTTACACAATGGAATACTACTCGGCAATTAAAAACAAGATAATCATGAAATTTGCAGGAAAATGGTGGGACCTAGAAACGATCATCCTGAGTGACATATCACAAAAGCAGAAAGACACACATGGTATATATTCACTTATATAGACCTATAAGAGGGTAAATATACTGAAATCTATACACCTAAAGAAGATAAACAAGAAAGAAGACCCGGGGTAAGGTGATCAATCTTCTATTTTTTTTTTTTACACATTTTATTCATTTCCTCCATTTTCCTTTTAGTAACCATAGATGTAAGGTCATCTTATTGAATTACACTTATGTTAGGGTGTCCAGGGCTACTTGCTCCTGGACAACTTTGATCTGGAGATGCCATATTGCTTTGGCTTTTTGTTGATTGTTCTTTTAAACTGGCCTCTACCCATCTGGCTGTATCAGGTGTTGGATCTTAGTTTCTGGTGCTTGTGGGAGTCCTGTAGTGGTGGGGAATTCCCTTGCAAGGAAAATGGTTGTTCCTGAAGTAGGCCTCCTCAGCTTTTTAGGTATGGTCATCGAAAGGCCAGTGCTTCTCAGGTAATTGCCACGGCTCACCTGTGGTAAAACTGGGCTGTTGGTAGACCAGGGCCTCTCCTCTCACCAGCAGAAGTCCTGGAGACAACTGCCCTGCCACTGACTTTCTTGCTCTAAATTTATTGAACTGCTGCTACTGTTCTTACACTGTGTTTGCTGGGGGCCACCCTCAGGGAGCCTGGAGGTTTTTTCAGTTTAGCTAGGAAGATAAGTTACACTTTGGAAGAGCATCTGGGGTCTGATCCCTTGGGTCTCAGGCTTCTGTAGGTCTGAGTTTGGAGCTCTATGTCACAGTACCCAAAGGGTAATCAGTGTCAGGTGAGCACAGCACATAGGCCTGGGGCTGGAGGCTAGAGCCCTGAGCCTGTGGAATCTCAGGAACTTTTCCTGGGATTGGCTGGATGTCCTGAGGTCAGACCTGATTTTTCTGTCACCATGGGGTTTCCTCCCAACAGGGTGACCCAGTCTGTGGTTTTTGGGGGTCAACAGTTCAGTCTGGGATGGTAAGTAGAGCGTGCAGGTGCAGGCAAGTAGTTCCTCACTGGCGAATGAGTGCCTGCAGGAACCTGGAAACTTTCCAGGAAGTTTTCTGGGGGAGATTAAGAGGCGTTTGCCTGGGTGCCCTGAAGACCAACCTGATGTTTCCTTCACAGTGGGGTTTCCTACCAGTCTCAGGTGTTTTGGGCCCCACACTTATGTCTGGAGGGTGAGTAGCGTGTTGAAGCATCTGTGGGTGGGCTGGTGACTATGTGCCTGCTGAAGCCTGGTACCATTTCTGGGTGACCTGTGGTCAGTCTACCCTTACTGCTTCCTTCGCTGTGGAGTTTTTCTCTCAACTGGAAACCCCGTATGTGTTGTTGTGGGTCCCACAGTTCAGTCTAGGATGGTGATCAGAGCATGCATTTGTGTTGCTCTTAGTTGGTGTCAGAGTACCTGCTGGTACCTAGGAACTCTTCTCTAAGAGTTTAGCTGGGTGACCTGAGACTTGACCCTATTACTTCCCATACCATTGGATTTCTTCTCACCTGGGAAAAACAATCAGTGGTGTTTCAGGGACCACAGTTTGGTCTGTTGATCACTGTGCAGTAACTTCTGTCCCACTCATTAGACAGTATGTTCTTGGTGCCACTATCATGGATCCCCCTCTTTTTTCCTTTTAAAAGTCTTCTTTAAAACAGAATCATGTTTAACTTTGATTAGTTCTCCTTTATCTGCTCAATTTTCTTTATTATACTTTCAGTATCTTTCCAAAGATAATGAATAATGAGGCTTGATTCTTTTGAGAGATTTAATTTAGTATATATTTGATTCACTTTGAGTTAATTGTTTTGTATTGTATAATAAGGTTCCAAATCCATTATTTTGAATGTGGATATACAGTTCTCCTGACACTATTTGTTTACAACAGTTTTTTTTATTCAATTGTCCTGAGAGCCTTATGAGCAAGCAATGGATCATAATATGTATTTTAGTTTTATTTTCAATGCTATTTATTTGATACATCTCTATCAGTATGGCCAGTACTGCATCATCTTAATTGGAAAAGTGTAATTTTTTATGTTTTTATTACATTAAAGTATTGTGTGTGTGTCTGTGTGTGGGAATATGTAAAAATATGGGAGTGCACTTCATGGTACAAGTGTGGATATCCTTTGGAATTCACACTTTTTGGGGTCCTTTCTGGGCCCTAAGGGTCCAACTCAGGTCTTGAGAATATATTCCTTTTGCATTTTTTAGAATTTTCTTATGCTTTATTTTTCATAAACATAAGGCCTTTGATCAATATGTTTACCTTTACACTCTGTTTTACTTTTTTATGTATCTTTAAAATTAAAATTCTTCAGTTAGCTACAGAAGTTCACTTTCTATCTCATTAAGGGGTAATTGTGAATATGCATTTTGTCACATTTCCTAGAGAAGTTTATTGTTAAAGTAATTCCTGCATCTGACAGATTGACATTTTAGTGTGATTTACCCACTGGAAAATATACTCATGAGATACACCTTAATTATTTTTTTTCATGACCAAGTGATATAGCTGATGTTTATGATCCATGGCTTTCCATAGCAGGGCATGATGGTACGTGTCTGTAATTCCAGCATTCCAGAGTCTGAAACAGAATTGTTACAAGTTTGAGGCCAATCTGTGCTACACAGTGAGTTATAGACAATAATCAAAATTGCTGCCTCAAAAATGTTTTTGTAAGATAGTAACCAAATTAGTGAACCAGAGTAATTGTCATAATTCTTATGGCAACCAAAAAAAGCCTTGGATTATTGTTCTATAGCTGTGTTAATTATCCTGTAAACGTTGACTTCTATGACTTTTTATCTGCACTATACAGAATAAAACTTTAAAGAGCATCCCTCTGCTATGGCTCTCATGACTTCTTGAGAATTGACTCTCTACCAATTTATTAGTCAGGTTTCATAATTTAGGTATTCCAAAATTGTAAGGCCAGGGGACTATGTCAACTTTTTACTCACCTGTGCATGGAAAGATGGTACACTGGAATGTGCTCAGGGTGGTACTCATTAATAGTCTACTGAGCATTGATTATGTACCAGGCACTTTGCTTTAGGAATACCATTACCATCAGACATTTATTTTCATGCAATAGAGGGAGGTGGGTTTTGTAATGTATGGTAGAGTTAGAAAGCTTTTCCTGCAGAGGCAAATATTTACAGCTTTGTAGACAGATTATCTTGATCACAACTGATAAGCAAAGGGGTAGAAGTATATAACAACAATTAGTGATTACTTAAAATGGATGGATGTGGCCCCAACAAAATTTTATATGCATTAATAAGTGGTAGGTTAGATTTCGCTGAGGCTACAGTTTGCCATCTGTCCTTTAGATACATATAGATAATAAGAAATAGAGAGCTTTTTATCCTTAAATTATAGAGCTGGATCTTGATCTACCATAGGTTTTGCTTTTTAACTTTAAAACAAGAAATGGCTTGTGAAATACAGTTTTCAGGGCTCTGAGTGCAATGTAGTTGTACTGTATATAAAAGTTCTTTGAAACACGAAAGCATTAATTTTGAATAAAGTACATAAGGCTCATCACAGAAAACTCTCATACAATCTTGTCTTTTATTATCAATGAAATTTGTTTTAAATTCTTAATATTCAGAATTATAGCATTGGTAGCTTTTCAATAGTGTCTCTGTGTCACACACAATGTTATAATGTTTAATCCCACCCTAAAATGTCAGACATTTTGTTCCTGTATGGGCTGAAGTAAACAGAATGCATATAATATCCAGGGTTGATTACAAGAGAAGAGAAAACTGGAGTTTACTGTTATTTTTCCACTGGTTTAAAAATTCATAATTTGAGAAAATCCAGGAACAAGTAATTTGCTGACATTTCTAAGACAGTCCCTAAACATTAGAAGTTATTCTTTGCAAAAGATATGGAATGTATGTAAAAGCTCCCTTTTAACAGGGTCTGCAACAGTAATGCTAGAAAAATTTCACCTTAAATACATTCAGATGTTATACTTTAAAAATCTGTTATTATTATTGTGTGTCTATGTGTGTATATGCATGATGTAAACATGTAGGCACAAATACCACAGAGAATATATAGAGGTGAGAGATCATTAGATTGGTCAGCAACTTGCTGAACTAACTCTGACACTTTTATTTCCTCCCTCCCTCTCTTTCTCTCCCTCCCTCCCTTCTTCTTTCTCTCTGTCTCTGTCTGTCTGTCTGTCTCTCTGTCCCTCTGTGTGTGTGTTTCATTTATATTATTGTGTGTGGATACAGGTGCAAGTGCCATGGTGCCGGTATGACTATCATAGGATAAGGTTGTGAAGTTTGTTCTTTCCTTCTTCCTTTATGTGTGCTCTGAAGAGCAAAGTCAGGTCATAAGGTATATACAGAAAGCATGATGCCATTTCTATACTTTTGAAGTAACACCTATTATACTCTGGCAGTTCCTTCTGATTCATAGTTACTATCCCCATGCAAAACTTTAGAAATATTTTAGCTTATTCTTTGATAAAACATAAAATTTATTTTTAAGACAGTCTGTATTTGTCTACTCTGATACTCATTAATGATCTAGTCATTTAGCTATATACAAGACATTTCCTCATATTTTTTTTCTTTTCATTGCTTTTTTAAGATGCACATAAAATATCTAAATGTCCAGCTTAATGTATTCCAATAGGTACTGTAGTTAGCTGCAGTTCTCTGATCTTTGTATTGTTATGTATGCATTTAAATTGGAAATGCCTTTCTTTCAGGACCTGATAAATCAGTTTAAGAAAAGGATGCCACCTTCAGGTAATATAGGGAATAGATGTCAAAGCTTTATATAATAGCACATTAGCAGAAATTTGTATCTGCAGTGAACTGAATATGTATTAAGTTTGTGTTTTAAATAATTTAGTTATGGCCATGGATTCCTCTTTCTCCAGGCTGTGGGTTATATATTTTTATCATTGAGGAAAGCTTCATCATCTACTTAATGAATATATGTATAAACGTATACCTGTGGTATACATTTAATACAAACTGAGCGTATGAAGTCATACCTGCACCCACAAAAGATTGAATAACAAAACACTGAATTTCCTAATCTCTGCTTACTAACAGTATACTAAGAAAAGAATTCAGAAACAGGTGAGTCATTAAAGTGCTAGTGGCACAAGCATAAGGACATGAGTTTGATATGTAAAACTGCTGAGTGTGGCAGCGTGCATCTTGAATCCTAGTGCCCCTAAGAAAGGGACAGGAAAATCCTTGAAGCCCACTGATCACTCATCTTAGCTTATTTAGAATGTCTCAGGCCAATAAAAGACTGTTTCACAAAACAAGTCAGACTACACCTGAGGAATGACACCACAAGTTGACTTTTTGCTACCCCAGGCATACATACACATGTGAATTTGCATGAATATGCCCAAATGCAAACATAAATACTCCAATTTTAATTTTTATTAAGATTTTTTTTGTACAAAAAAGACTTTTTCATACAATACATTTTATCAGGTCCTTTCCCTCCCCAACTCCCCCAAGCTCCCCTCCACCCGTCTACCCACCCAAATTGATGTTCTGTCTCTCTCTTAAAAAAGTCCAAAATGAACATCAAAACAAACAAGCAAACAAACAAAACCAGTAAAACAAAATGTTGTCAGAACCAAAAAGCTTTTAAAACACAAGAAATGCATTTTACGTTGTCTAAATACTTACTCCTGAGCATCAGGCTTACTTTGGAGTATATTTTTTATTTTTTTTATTAATTACAATTTATTCACTTTGTATCCCAGCTGTAGCCCCCTCCCTCGTCCCCTCCCAATCTCTCCCTTCCTCCCTCTTCTCCTCCCTTGACCCTCCCCAAGTCCACAGATAGAGGCAGTCCTCCTCCCCTTCCATCTGACCCTAGCCTATCAGGTCTCATCAGGACTGGCAGCATTGTCTTCTTTTGTGGCCTAGTAAGGCTCTTTCCCCCCTCTCGGGGAGGTAATCAAAGAGGCCAACATTGAGTTCATGTCAGAGACAGCCTCTGTTCCATTTACTAGGGAACTTACTTGGACACTGAGGTGCCAAATTAAATCAAGACAAGGTAAATAGATTAAATAGTCCTCTATCCCCCAAGGAAATAGAAGCAGTCATCAAAAGTCTCCTTTCAAAGAAAGCCCAGAGCCAAATGGAGAAAAACTACATGATAATCTCCTTAGATGCCAAAAAAGCATTTGACAAAATCCAACACCCATTCATGTTTAAAGTCTTGGAGAGATCAGGGATACAAGGCACATACCTAATCAAAGATAATATACAGCAAGCCTATAGCCAACATAAAACTAAACACAGAGAAGCTTAAATCAAAATCACACTGAAATGAGGGAGTATATTGATATAACTGGTTATATTCCATTAGAGAAAACTTTTCTCTTTAGTAACAGCTATCAATTGCAAATAGCTTCTTGGATAGTGTGTGGGACGTTGTGTCCATTTTCTCTTCTCAGTCCTGGGATATTGTCTGGTATGAACCTCTGCAGGTTTTGTAAATGCTATCACATCTCTTTGAATTCAAAGGTATATCAGTCCTTTTTTGTCTGGAAGACATTATTTCCTTGGAGTCATCTACTACCTCTGGCTCTTACAATCTTTTTGTTTCCTCTTCTGCAGAGCTCACTGGGCCTTGAGAGAAGGGGTTCTATAAAGACATCCTATTAACGCTGACTGCTTCAGAGTCTCTCACTCTCTACACATTGTCTAGTTGTGATTTTGTGTGATAATTACCATATATTACAAGAAGATGCTTCTCTATTATTATGTTGCTTTAGCAGATTAATAGTAGTAGAATTTTCACTGGGCCTATGACCTTTTGAGACACAAGTTCTTGGCTACTTTGCCAGGAAGGGGATCCAAATTATGAGCAGCCCTTAAATCCAATAATTAGGAAAACAATGCCTGGACTAGATATCTTATGCTATCAAGTAAAACCTCCATTGCCAGTAATAAATGACATCGTGTTGAGCCATTTGCCAAAGAGATCACATAGACCGCCCAAGCATCACAGAAAATTACCAATACCATTAGTTTCCCCCTACAACCTCTTGTTGTAGAGACTACTTGTAAAGCTCTCTTGTTGAAGACACTCCTTATGGTATAGCATCACATGGAGAAATTGAACTAGTGCTGAACTAGAAGTCTCAGTGCTAGTGATTAGTGTTCATCGTACTGGAAGATACTTTGCTAGCTATTGGAGGAGAAAAGCAATTAGGAATATCATACAACTACAGAACTTGCCATCCACTTCAGAGAATTACCCGGAAGATATACTGGTACAACAGTGACACAAATATTATATGAGTAACGACCTACTTTATTTGATGTATTTTAATTTTTTAACTGAGGCTAGTATTCAGCACAGGGTTCCTAAAACGGCATATACAATTAGTTTATTTAATAATAAATAATATATTACATAAAATATTACAAGGAACAATACACATTTATGTCAGTGTAAAAAAACTGATGGAGATATTACTTCTCTAAGCACATATTTCTAGAATTGGATGCTTATTGGTCACAAAGAGTAGATATAAAAATAGTATAAATGAATAGGTGTAGAATGGGTGTGAAATGCAACACAGAGTGTGGGCCACGTAGATAAATTATAAGCATTCAGGAAGAAATGAAAGATCATGGGCCCAAAAAGGAAAGGACATGAAAATTAATTTCCAATATAGACTTCATTATAAGAGGTTGCGGACAAAATGAAATTTCTTGTCAAACAACCTATTCTAACATTTTCTTGATATGTCAGATCATAAATTAACTTTCCTTCAGGTCAAAACTGTCCTGTTACTAGTGGACTCAACTTCAGATTAAATAGAATACTTATGGGGGTAGTAGCAGCATATATCCCAACAAAACTCAAGTCTAAGCTTAATAGCATCAAAGCCATAGAAGCAACAGAGTGCACAATAGGAAAACAAAAAGATAGCCCCTTATAGAGACGAATATTGAGTAAATTATAAATGAATTATACTTGTCTGTATTACTTATTTCCCCTGTTGTAAGATACCAATATTCAAAAGATCAAAATATATTTTTCTTACAGTTAAAAGTACATTTGAGGAGTATCCCATTGTGTAACTGAACCACACTTTCTGTATCCATTCCTCAGTTGGGGGACAACTAGGTTTTTTCCAGATTCTGACTATTGCAAATAGGGCTGCTATGAATATGGTTGAAAAAATATCCTTGTTGTATAGTTGAGCATATTTTGGATATATGCCTAGGAGTGGTATAGCTGGATCTTGATGTAGCACTATTCCTAATTGTGCAAGAAAGTGCAAGATTGATTTCCAAAGTGGTTGTAAAAGGTCACATTCCACCAGTAATGGCGGAGGGTTCTTTCTCCACATCCGCTCTAGCGTGTGTTGTCACTTGAGTTTTTTATTTTAGGAATTCTAATGGGTGTAAGGTGAAATCTCAGGGTTTTGAAAACCCTAATGAGTAAGAGTGTCAAGCATTTCTTTAAGTGTTTCTCTGCCTTTCAATGTTCCTCTGTTCAGAATTCTCTGTACCCCATTTTTTTTAATTGGATTACTTGGTTTGCTGGTGTTTAAATTCTTAAGTTCTTTGTATATTCTGGAGATATGCCCTCTGTCAGATATAAGGTTGGTGAAGTTCCTTTCCCAATCTGTAGGCTGTCCTTTTGTTCTGATGACAGAGTCCTTTGCTTTACAAGGTTTTCAGTTTCATGAGATCCCACTTATTGATGTTTGATCTTATAGCTATTAAAAAAAAAAAGAAATCAAGAAATGTACAGGAAAATGGAAGAGAAGATCATCTTCAGTGAGGTAACCCAGAAACAGAAAGACACACATGGTATATGCTCACTCATAAGTGGTTATTAGACATATAATGTAGGCTAAAACATACTAAAATCTCTGCACTCCTAAAAATGTTAAACCACAAGGAAGACCCTAGGGAAGATACTCAATTCTCATTCAAAAGGGCAAACACAATAGACAACGGAACCAAAAGAACACAGGGAACAGGACAGGAGCCTACTACAGAGGGCCTCTGAAAGTCTCTACTGATTGATATATCAAAGCAGAGGCTAAGAATCATAGCCAAACTTTGGGCATAGTGCATGGAATCTTATGAAAGATGGGGGAGATAGAAAGACCTGGAAGAGATAAGAGTTCCAAAAGGACACCAACAGAACCAGAAAACAAAACAAAAACAAAAAAAAGCAAAACAAACAAACAAAAAGCCTGTGGGCCCTGAGGAGACTGATACCCTAACCAAGGGCCATGCCCTATCCCTAGTTCCCTTAGAGGGAAGGACCTCCTGCCCTTCTATGTGATCCTAGCCTATCATGTCTCATCAGGGCTGCTGGCAGCATAGTCTTTCTCTGTGGCCTGGCAAGGCTGTACCCCTCAGGGGGATGTGACCAAAGAGCCAGCCACTGAGTTCATGTCAGTGAAAGCCCCTTGTACCCCTTTCTTCTCTGAGCATGGGGTCTAGGTCCCTTTCCATGCAAGGTCCTTGGTTGGAGTATAGGTCTCTGCAGGCCCTCCTGGGCACAGATTTTTTTTGTCTGTGTTGTTCTTCTTGTGGAGTTCCTGACCCCTCCAGTTCTTTCTATCTCCCTCTTCACAACAAAATAATTAATCCAATTAAAAAATGGGTTACAGGATTAAACAGAGAATTCTCAACAGAAGAATATTGAATGGCAGAGAAACACTTAAAGAAATACTCAGTGTCCTTAGTCATTCGGGAAATGAAAATCAAAATGACCCTGAGGTTTCAGCTCACATCCTTCACAATGGCTAATATCAAAACTCAAGGGATGCATGCTGGAGAGGTTGTAGAGAAAGCAGAACCCTTCTCAATTGTTGGTGGGAATGTGACCTTGCACAACCATTTCGGAAATCAATCTGGCAATTTCTCAGAAAATTAGAAAAGGTGGTACTTCAAGATGCATCTATACCACACCTAGAAATATACCCAAAAGATGCCCCACCATTCAATAAGGGCATTTGCTCAACTATGCTCATAGCAGCTTTATTTGTAATAGCTAGAATCTGGAAACAGCCTAGATGTTTTTCAACGGAGGAATGGATACAGAAAATGTGGTACATTTACACAACTGAATACAACTCAGCAATTAAAAACAAGGAAGTCATGAAATTTGCAGGCAAATTGTGGGAACTAGAAAAGAACATCCTGAGTGAGGTAACCCAGAAGCAGAAAGATACATATGATATATACTCACTTATAAGTGGATATTAGCCCTATAAGGTAGGATAAACATAGTAAAATCTGTGGTCCTAAAGAAGCTAAACAAGGAGGATCCTAGGGAAGGGAAGAGGATTAATCCTCATTCAGAAGGGCAAACAGGATAGATAGACATCAGAAGTAGGAGAAACAGGGAACAGGATAGGAGCCTTCCACAGAGGACATCTGAAAGACTCTACCCACCAGGGTATCAAAAGAGAAATTGAGACTCATAGCCAAACTTTGGGCAGAGTGCCAAAATTTTTACTTTATATTTAATTTTTGATTTGAAAAATGATAGTTTAATGTTTGATGTCAAATTTATTTTTTTCATTTGAAAATCTAATTAAAATGTTGAATTCATAGGAAATCTCAAGCAGTATTGAATATTAAGTAGGTTAATATAACTATAAAATTTCAATATTCCTTTAAACAAAAATTGTGCTGTTGATAATTAGAATTAGATATTTAGTATTTATTTGAATCATTCAAGTGATGCAGAGTTTCTATCTCAGAGATTCTATATACTGAAAATATCTAGTGAGGAAAAGGTATATAAACAGGCTGCCTTGCATTTGGATTAGTATTTTGGAATATGAAATTTCCCTGTTCAAATCCAGTCTACAGTATTTACTAGCTTTTGTGCATATAAAAAATTTATATTTTATTGCAAAAATTACTTAGTGTAGTATATAAATAAATTGTTCTAACAACGTAGATTTCTAGTTTTCATGAGCAGACAGATTATCATGAACATTCCATAAGTGGAAGGCAGAGTGGTACTGAGAATTTCTAAGGCTCAAATATTTTTAATTTACTTTAAAATTAACATGGTAGCATGACACACAGGATCTTGCTTAGTCTCAGAATATATGTGCCTTGGTTTTAGACAAAAAAAAATCTGTTTTTACCATATTCATACCAGCCACATTTTAAAGATCTGTGTAAATTTTTAAAAAGAGTTAGATATTTAAATGCCTTAGTTATTGTGACAATACTATTCTGTGCATATGCATCAATTTTTCATACAGATCTTTTCAATATCATATTTTCTTCATTTTCCTGAATAATCATTATGTGCAAATATTGTATTGATTTATTGCCTATTATATGAGAAGAAAAAAAAAGTTTTACTTAAAATCTGTGATCTTTTATTCTACGACACTTGTATTTCTTCTGAGATCATGAACCAAAGTATATGCATTTGGCTTTTTACTGTCTAAGATACTTGGTTGTAAAGCTGTGCATTTTAGTCAGAAATGCGAGAAAGATTTAATTGGAGTCTAATAAAAAAGAATTTTAGAGGACATCATTACAAATTTAACTGTTTCTTTTCATTTTCAACAGTTTCTCAATTTCTTAAATCTTCTTTTTCTCTGGCAGAAAATATTAAAACAAGGTCTTGCTTGTTCCCAAAACACATTGGAATGGAAATTGCTGGCTGTGTCATCTCAAGATAGTTATCCTAACATATTAAGTGTGACATAGAGAAATGGATATAAAGTAGAGACCAGCAGTATGACTCAGGCTAAAAGCAATTATTGCCAAGCCTGATAACCTGAGTTTGACACCTGGAGCCTCCATGTAAATTCAGAGAATTGAGTTCTGCAAGTTGTCTTCTGACCTCCACACATGTATTGTGAGATACATTCAAGTCCCTAGCCACACACAGAAAGGGGTAAATAGGAGGGAGGATAAATAAATAAGTGCATTTTATAGCTCTTGTGAAAAAAATAGAAAATGCACAGAGCATTTCTCACAATACATTAATTTGTGATGGATTGGAACAATATTTTGTAAGATATTTTCATGACCAAATGAAGAAAAAATATGAAAAAAGAACTTCAATAAATTATGACATAAAATCAGCATTTTCAAATTATCTTGTTCTGTTGCTCTGCTTGTGGAGTTCCTGTACCCTCCAGCTCTTACTATTTCCCACTTCTTGCATAAAATTCCATTCACTCTGCCCATCAGTTGGCCATCAGGCTCAGCATCTGCTTTGACAGTCTATACTGCAGAGGCTTTCAGAGGCCCTCTGTGGCAGGTTCCGAGGTTGTTTCCTATTTTCTTTTTCTTCTGATGTCCATCCTCTTTGCCTTTCAGGATGGGGATTGAACATTTTAGTTAGGGTCCTCTCTTTTGCTTAGTTTGTTTAGATGTACAGATTTTAGTGGGTTTATTCTATGTTGTATGTTTATATGAGTGAGTATATTCCATGTGTGTCTTTTTGCTTTGCCTCTGACATAATCTGATTGGCCTGCTCTTTGATCACCTCCCCCTGAGGGGGGAGCAGCCTTACCAGGCCATGGTAGAGGACAATGCAGCCAATTTTGATGAGAACTGATACACTAAGATCAGAAAGGAGAGGAGAACCTCTCCTATCAGTGGACTTGGGGAGTGACATGCATGCAGAAAGGGGAGGGAGGGTGGTATCGGGAGGGGAGGAGGGAGGGGCTTATGGGGGATACAAAATGAATAAAGTGTAATTAATAAAAAAATTAAAAAAAATCAGCATTTTCTCCAAAACTCTTTCCAAATTTTTCAAAAGCCAACGACATTTCAGTTTTGATCCATTATAATAAATTCATGAATTATGAGGTTCATTCATGTTGCATGACAGAGTGTTTCTCACAGAAAACAAGTTACTCAAATCCACATGTTTGAATGTCTTAAAATATACAGATAACTGAGACATTGAAGGCTTGCCAGGTAAACTCTGACTGAACTTCTTATTTGATTACAAACAGAAACTAATCATTTGAGGAGCCTTTTAAAAACTAAATGTTGTAAAAATAAAAATTTTAATATATTCAGATATAATATAAACAAAAGAGATTACAAATGCATTCTATGATAATATAAATTTAAAATTATTATTTCGAGGGTATAATGAGAAGAGAAATTGTTAATATTTAGGCAGCCTGCTCCTGGGTTGCCTAGTAACCTATGATGTCATCATGTGTTGCTCACTAGGCAGCTGTACCTGGCAGGTGTGGTTCAGCTGCACCAGAGCTATAAATGGACCCTTGCCTCTTACTTCTCTTGTGTTCTCTTGATTCCTGTCCTACTCTCATTTCTTGTTCTCTCTGCCTCACTTTGTTTTCTGGAGTTCCCCACCATGTCTGTTTTTTTTTTTTTTCCTTTATCATCTCTATCTCTACAGCTGCATCCAATAAATCTCTTTCATATAATATCTGTTGTGTGCATAGCATATTTTTAAATAAATACTTACCAAAGTAATTTTATTTTTTTCCAAATTATGTACACAACAGAATACAAACCATTGCAAATGAAAACTGTGAAGAGAAAAGGTTGCTTACAACTTAGAGGCAACTACCATTAATATAAGATGGATTTTAAATTAAAACACAATGATTTACAATTGTTGACAAAACAAGAATATAATTATGTTTACTGGTGATTCTATGTGAAAGGTTCTTACAAAGGAATAACACAAATAAGCACTAGTTTTGCCACTTTCTGGCATGGTATTTATATGACTCCACTGGAAAGAATTTATTTATTGAGGAAAATAAGATAACATTTTTACTAAGTCAAGATAAATTCCAATTTCTGATATTATATTATTTCAATTTCAATGGTTTCAAGTATCAGTCAACAAATGGAAAAATACAACCACACAAAGATTTGTATAGCTGCTTGGTAGATAACCACGACTAAAAATAACTCAAATATCACAAGTAGGAAATCTTAAATAAATTGTAGTATGTGGAGTGAAAAGAATTCTTGATAACCATAGTTAAATATATGCATCTCATAATTATGTGAAAAGTGGAAATTAGGAGTACATTCATAAAAATCACATTAATATAAAACTAAAAGTAACTTATAGCCATAGGAAGAAAATCAGCAGTTTTTGAAGAGATGTGGAGGAAGGTGTTATGGAGGTAGTCAGAGATCATTGTGGTAGATGGGTAGGGAGGAATGGGAGGAAAGGATCACAGAACAGAAATTTCTGAGGTTTTAAAAATTTGTTTTGTCTTAATTATGGTAACTCTTTACAGGTGGGAACCTTTGTCAAAATACACACTTTAATTACAAAACTTGCAGTTTATCATATTTTGACAATACTCCAATAAAGTCATCAAGATAGAGCATATTTTATATACTGCTCATCTCTATTATTTTTTAAAAGGAAAGTATTAAGTGGAAGTATGCCAGAATACAATGTGTATTTGGAAGAGAATGACCTTATGTAATGCACTGCAATTAACAATGGATATACTCAGTTAAAACACTTTTAGTTGGTTCACAACACTAACATTTGATATTATTTTAAGCCAATATTAGGAAAAAAACCATACAGCTCATGTTTTACTTTTTCTAAATATTTTCGTAGGAATATTTTTAGCTTGTGTATTAAAGTAAAATTTAAGTACATTTTATTTACAATAGAAGCTAATTCTTAGAGGATTATAGTCATGCTAAAACATGCTCTTTCCACTTTTTGTTTTAATCTTACCAATTTTGCAGCAAGTTATTCTTAAATCTCTCTAATGATTGCTGAATTCTAAATGAGTCAACACAGTCTGATGAAGAGGCCTCTCATCCACAGTATCTTTTCCAAAAGCATGTTTTAATTAATAGAGGAGTGTAGAGTATATTTTCTCTTTGTTTCTGCATATATCCCCAATTTTTTCTCTTCCTGTATTCTGTTCTATTATCTATCTATCTATCTATCTATCTATC
>NW_026596227.1:75423-107105 GCF_907164565.1 Psammomys obesus | reverse complement strand
TTTTTTCTGTCTGTCATCTATCTTTCTTTATGTACTATCATCTATCAATCTATCTATTTATATATTAATCATCTATCTAATCTATCATCTTTCATTTTTATTTTTTATAATTTACTCACTTTATATCCTGCTAGTAGCCCCACCCTTCTCCTCCCAGTCCCATCCTTCCTCCCTCTTCCCTCTTTTCCCCCTTAACTAGACCACAGAAAGGGGGAACCTCCTCACCTACCATCTGACACCAGGTTATCATTTCATCAACATGCCTGGATCCTTTTCATCTTTTGCCTGGCAAGGCTGCCCTGCCAGAGGGAAGTGAACAAAGAGCTGATAACAGAGTCCATATCAGAGATAGTCCCTGTTTCCTTATTAGTGAACCCACCTGAAGACTGAGCTTCCTATTGGCTACATCTGAGCGGCGGTTCTAGAGACTTTCTGCTCATGGTCCTTGGTTAGTGCATCAGTCTCTACAGGGCCACCTGGGCCCAGATTTGTTGGCTTTGTTGTCTCCGTACGGAGTTCCTGTTCTCTCTTCGTCCTTCTAACCAACAACTCTTCCATAAGATTCCCTGAGCTCGGCCCAAAGTTTGGCTATGACTCTCAGTATCTACTTTGATCACCTGCTGGGTGGAGTTTTTCAGAGAACATCTGTGAACATCTGTTGTAGGCTCCTGTCCTGTTCTCTCTCTTCAACTGATCCTGCTGTCTATTCTATTAACCATTATGAATGTGCATTAAGCATCCTCCCTAGTGTCCTTGTTATTTACCTTCTTTAGGTTTGTGGATTTTTAGTACAGTTATCCTGTATTATATAGCTAATATTAACTTATTATTATATAATATTTTATGTATTGTTATATATTATCTGCTTATAAACTGAATCAAAAAACACATCAAACCTAATATATACAATGACCAAGTAGGCTTCATCCCAGGCATGCAGGCATGGTTCAATATACAAAAAACCATCAGAGTAATGCACCATATAAACAAACTGAAAGAAAAAACCCACATATGATCATCTCCTTAGATGTCAAAATAGCCTTGGACAAAATCCAATACCCATTCATGTTTAAAGTCTTGGTGAGATCAGATATACAAGGCACATACCTAAACATAATAAAGGCAATATACAGCAAGTCTATAGCCAACATCTAACTAAATGGAGAGAAATGTAAATCCACTGAAATCAGGGACAAGGTAAGGCTGCTCACTGTTTCCATATCTCTTCAACATTGCACTTGAAGTCCTAACTAGAGCATTAAGACAACTAAAGGACTTAGTTGGAATAATAATAATTGGAGAGGAAGAAGTCAAAGTATTACTATTAACAGATGTTATGGTAGTATACATAAGGGACCCCAAATATCTTACCAGAGAACTACTTCAGCTAATAAACACGGTAAGTAAAGTTGCTGGATTCAAAATTTACTAAAAAAAAAAAAAAATTAGTATCTCTCCTATATACAACAGACAAATGGGCTGAGAAAGAAATTAGGGAGTCAACACCCTTCACAATAGCCACAAGTAACATAAAGTATTTTGGTGTAACTCTCACCAAGCAAGTGAAAAACTTATATGAAAAAAATAAAATTCAAATCTCTGAAGAAAAAAAATGATAAAGGTACCAGCTCATGGCATAGGATTAACATAGTCAAATGGTCATCCTACCAAAAAAAATCTGCAGATTCAATGCAATTCCCTTCAAACTACCAACACAATTCTTTACATACTTTGAAAGAAACATTAACTTCATATGGAAAAAGAAACAAAAAGAGAATTGCTAAAACAACTCTGTATAATAAACTATCTTCTTGAGGTATCTCCATCCCTGATCTCAAGCTGTACTACAGAACAATAGTAATAAAAACTACATGATACTGGCATAGAAATAGACCGATGGGTCAGTGGAAGCCAATCAAAGATCCAGAAATAAACACACACACCTATGGATACTTGATTTTTGACAAAGAAGCCAAAAGCATACAATGGATAAAAGAAAGCATCTTCAACAAACAGTGCTGGTCTAACTGGATCTCTGCATGTAGAAAAATAAAAATAGATCCATATGTATCACCCTGCACTAAAGTCCAAGTAGATCAAAGACCTCAAAATAAAACTAGGTAAAACACTTTAAAAGTGTCAAAAATGAAAGACAATGTCCAGCATCTGCTCCAATACCGTGAAGGGTAGAATCTTTCGGGGGCCCTCTGTGGAAGTTCCCTGTCTGCTCTGACTTCTGATGTCTATCCTGTTTGCCCTTCTGAATGAGGATTATGCCTCTTCCCTAAGGTCCTCCTTGTTATTTATCTTCTTTAGAATTATAGACTTTTTATAGTATGTTTATCCTATATTATATCATATGCCTAATATCCACTTATAGAGACTCGTAGTCAAATGTTGGGCAGAGTACAGAAAATCTTATGGTAGAAGGAGATAAAAAGATGTGGAGGGGTCAGGAGCTCCACAAGGAGACCAACAGAGCTGAAAAATCTGGGCTCAGGGGGTACTACAGAGACTGTTGAATCAAACAAGGATCGTGAATAGAGAGGACCTAAACCATCTCCAAAGATGTATCCCATGGGCTGCTCAGTCCCCATGTGGGTTCCCTAGTAAAGAAAGGTAGCAGGAGCAGTCTCTAACATGGACTCAGTGGCCAGCTCTTTGATCATCCCCCCCTGCTCAGGTGGCCAAAGTAGACCACAGAGAAAGAGGATCCAGACAGTCCTGATAAAACCTGATAGGTTAGGGTCAGATAGTAGGGGAAGAAGAACTCCTCTATCATTGAACAAGCTAAGGACATAGGGGAAAAAGGAGGGAGGGAGAGTGGGTCTGGAAACGAGAGAGGGGACTAAAGTTGGGATACAAAGTGAATAATTTGTAATAAATAGTAATAATAAAGAAAAATGAAGAAATTGTAATATAAACAAACAAATAATACCCTTTAAAAAAGTTGTCCATATGGAAAATAAACTAAAAATGTAAATGAAAAGAAATACAATGGTGTTTTGTAGATACTTGTGAAACTTCGGATATTTTGTTTATCTGACTTGTAATCCTCTACAGTAGGTTACTTTGAAAACATCATTTGTTTCTCCTAAAAAGAATAAATATTCAGTATTTTTTTCTTGTTTAAAAATAGAGTAATTTTAAGATTCTTATTTATATTTAAATAGTTTTGCTTTTTTATTGTTTGAAAATTTTATCTATATATGAAATATATACACACAGATATGGATGTGTTTGTGTGTGTGTGTGTGTGTGTGTGTGTGTTGGTCAAATTCTTCCTCCAATTCATTCCAGGTTGAGTTTTTCCAAACCCCCTACCATTTTAGTTCTTATTTATTTATTTATTTATTTATTTATTTATTTATTTATTTATTTATTAAATTTTATTCTTTTCTTATAAGTTACATTTTATTAACTCTGTATTCTAGCTGTATCCCTCTCCCTCATTCCCTCCCAATCCCACCCTCCCTCCCTCATCTCCACCATGCCCCTTTCCAAGGCCACTGAAAGGGGAGTCCTCCTCCCCATTCATCTGATCCTGTTTTATCAGGTGTCTTCAGGACTGGCTGCAAAGCCCTCCTCTGTGGCCTAACAGGACTGCTCCTCCCTTGGGGGGTGGGGAGGTCAAAGAGCCAGTCATTGAGTTCCTGTTAGAAATAGTCCTTGTTCCCCTCACTATGGGAAACCAATTGGTTACTGAACTACCACAGGCTACATCTGAGCAGAGGTTCTAAGTTACATTCATACATGGTCCTTGGTTACATGTCAGTCTCAGAAAAGACCCTGTGCCCAGATATATTTGGTCCTTGTGGAGCTCCTATTCTTTCCTCATCAGACTAACTCCCCTTCTTTCTTATGATTCCCTGTACTCTGTCAAAGGTTTGGTCATGAGTCTTTGTATCTGCTTTTAAAACACTGCTAGTTAGAGTCTTTCAGATGCCCTCAGTAGACTCCTGTCATACGTTCAATGCACATCCCATCTGTCTCTCTAAATGAGGATTGATCATCTTACCCCATGTCCACTTTCTTGATTATCTTTTTTAGGTGTATAGATTTCATTATGTTTATCATATCTTATAGGTCTATATAAGTGTGTATATACCGTGTTTGTCTTTCTCCTTCTGGGATATTTCACTCAGAATGATCTTTTCTAGATCCCACCATTTGCCTGCAAATTTCATGATTTCCTCTTTTTTGATTGCTGAATAGTATTCCATTGTGTAAAAATACCACAATTTCTGTACCCATTCCTCCATTGATGGATATCTGGGTTGTTTTCAGGTTCTGGCTATTACAAATAAAGCTGCTATAATCATGGTTGAGCAAATATCCCTTTTGTGTATTTGAGCAAAGTTTGGGTATATTCCTAGCAGTGGTATAGCTGGGTCTTGAGGAAGCACTATTCCTAATTGTCTGAGAAAGCACCAGATCAATTTCCAGAGTGGTTGTACCAGTTTACATTCCCACCAGCAATGGAGGAGGGTTCTTCTTTCTCCACAACCTCTCCAGCATGTGTTGTCCCTTGAGTTTTTCATCTTCGCCATTCTGATGGGTGTAAGGTGAAATCTCAGGGTCGTTTTGATTTGTATTTCCCTGATGGCTAATGTCCTTGAGTATTTCTTTAAGTGTATCTCTGCCATTCGAAATTCATCTGTCGAGAATTCTCTGTTTAGCTCTGTTCCCCATTTTTTTGTTGTTTGATTGATTTTTTATTTTTATTTTTAATTTTAATATTTTATTATTATTATTAATTACACTTTATTCATTTTGTACCCCCATGAGCCCCTCCCTCCTCCTCTCCCAATCCCACCCTGCCTCCCCTTTCTGCATGCACGCCCCTCCCCAAGTCCACTGATAGGGGAGGTCTTCCTCTCCTTCTTTCTGATCTTAGACTATCAGTTCTCATCAGAAGTGGCTGCATTGTCATCTTCTGTGGCCTGGTAAGGCTGCTCCCCCCTCAGTGGGAGGTGATCAAAGAGCAGGCCAATCAGATTATGTCAGAGACAGTCCCTCTTCCCATTACTATATAACCCACTTGGAAACTGAACAGCCATGGGCTACATCTGTGAAGGGGTTCTAGGTTATCTCCATGAATAGTCCTTGGTTGGAGTATGAGTCTCTGGGAAGTTCCCTGTGTTCAAATTTTCTTGTTCGATTACTCTCCTTGTGGAGTTCCTGTCCTCTGCAGCTTTTTCTATTTCCAACTTCTTACATAAAATTCCATTCACTCTGCCCAAGAGTTGGCCATCAGGCTCAGCATCTGCTTTGATATTCTGCAGGGCAGAGGCTTTCAGAGGCCCTCTTTGACAGGTTCCTGGGTTGTTTCCTGCTTTCTTCTTCTTCTAATGTCCATCCTCTTTGCCTTTCAGGAAGGGGATTGAGGATTTTAGTTAGGGATCTCTCTTTTGCTTAGGTTCTTTAGTGGGTTTATCCTCTCTTGTATGTTGTATATGAGTGAGTATATACCATGTGTGTCTTTTTGCTTCTGGGACAACTCACTCAGGATGATCCTTTCCAGGTCCCACCATTTACCTGCAAATTTCATGATTTCCTTTTTTTCATTGCTGAGTAATTCTCCATTGTATAGATGTACCACAATTTCTGCATCCATTGTTCAGTTGAGGGGCACCTGGGCTGTTTCCAGCTTCTGGCTATTACAAATAAAGCTGCTACAAACATGGTTGAGCAAATGTCTTTTTTGTGTACTTGAGCTTCTTTTGGATATATGCCTAGGAGTGGTATGGCTGGATCTTGAGGAAGCACTATTTCTAGTTGTCTGAGAAAGCGCCAGATTGATTTCCAGAGTGGTTGTACAAGTTTACATTACCACAAGCAGTGGAGAAGGGTTCCCCTTTCTCCACAACCTCTCCAGCATGTGTTGTCACTTGAGTTTTTCATCTTGGCCATTCTGATGGGTGTAAGATGAAATCTCAGAGTTGTTTTGATTTGCATTTCCCTAATGGCTAATGAGGTTGAGCATTTCTTTAAATGCTTCTCTGCCATTCGATATTTCTCTACAGAGAGTTCTCTGTTTAGCTCTGTTCCCCATTTTTTAAGTGGATTACTTGATTTGCTGCTTTTCAGCTTCTTTAGTTCTTTATATATACTGGATATGAATCCTCTGTCAGATAAAGGGTTGATGAAGATTCTTTCCCAATTTGTAGGCAGGCGCTTTGTTTTGATGACGGTGTCCTTTGCTTTACAGAAGCTTTTCAGTTTCATGAGGTCCCATTTATTGATTGTTGTTCTTAGAGCCTGTGATGTTGGTGTTCTTTTCAGGAAGTTTTCTCCTGTACCAATGAGTTCTAGGGTATTCCCCACTTTTTTTCCTAGCCGATTTAATATGTCTGGTTTTATGTTGAGTTCTTTGATCCACTTGGACTTTAGTTTTGTGTAGGGTGATAAGTATGGATTTGTTTTCATTTTTCTACATGTAGACATCCAGTTGGACCAGCACCATTTTTTGAAGATGCTATCTTTTTTTCATTGTATAGTTTTGGCATCTTTGTCAAAAAATTAGTTGTCCATAAGTGTGTGTTTATTTCTGGGTCTTCTGTTCGGTTCCATTGATCCACCATTCTGTTTTTATGCCAGTACCATGCAGTTTTTATAACTGTTGCTCTATAGTACAGCTTGAGATCAGGGTTGGAGATACCTCCAGAAGATCTTTTATTGTAGAGGATTGTTTTAGCAATTCTGGGTTTCTTGTTAGTCCATACGAAGTTGAGAATTTTTCTTTCTGTAAAGAAAGAAAAGAATTGTGTAAAGAATTGTGTTGGCAATTTGATGGGAATTGCATTAAATCTGTAGATTGCTTTTGGTAAGATGGCCACTTTGCTATGTTAATCCTGCCAAGCCATGAGCATGGGAGATCTTTCCATCTTCTCATATCTTCTTCTAATTCTTTCTTCAGAGACTTGAAATTTTTTTTCATACCAGTCTTTGACTTCCTTGGTTAGGGTTACTCCGAGGTACCTTATGTCATTTGTGGCTATCGTGAAGGGTGTTGTTTCCATAATTTCTTTCTCAACCATTTTGTGTTTTGTATACAGGAGGGCTTTTGAATTTTGAGTTGATTTTGTATCCTGCCCCTTTGCTGAAGGTGTTTATCAGCTGTAGGAGTTCCCTGGTAGAGTTTTGGGGGTCACTCATGTATACTATCATATCATCTTCAAATAGTGATAAATTGACTTCTTCCTTTCCAATCTGTATAGTCTTCATCTCCTTCAACTGTCTTATTGCTCTAGCAAGGACTTCCAGCATTATTTTGAAGAGATATGGAGAGAGTTGGCAGCCTTGTCTTGTCCCTGATTTCAGTGGGATTGCTTTATGTTTCTCTCTGTTCAGTTTGATGTTGGCTATAGGCTTGCTGTATATCACCTTTACTATGCTTAGATATGTGCCTTGTATCCCTTATCTCTCCAAGACTTTAAACATGAATGGATGTTGATCTTGTCAAATGCTTTTTCAGCATCTAGGGAGATTATCATGTGGTTTTTTTCTTTCAGTTTGTTAATATGGTGGATCACATTGATGGATTTCTGTATATTGAACCACCCCTGCATACCTCGGTTGAAGCCTACTTGGTCATAGTGGATAATATCTTTGATGTGTTCTTGGATAATTGCAAGTATTTTGTTAAGTATTTTTGTTCAGTATATTTGTTAAGTATACTTGGATACTTGCAAGTATTTTGTTATTTATTTTTGCATCAATGTTCATAAGGAAGATTGGCCTGAAATTCTCTTTCTTTGTTGAGTCTTTCTGAGGTTTAGGTATCAAGGTGACTGTGGCTTCATAGAATGAGTTTGGTAATGTTCCTTCTGTTTCTATTTTGTGGAATAGTTTGAAGAGAATTGGTGTTAGCTCTTCTTTGAAGGTCTGGTAGAATTCTGCACTGAAACCATCTGGTCCTGGGCTTTTTTTGAATGGGAGACTTTCGATGACCGCTTCTATTTCTTTGGGGGATATATGACTGTTTAATTGATTTACGTGGTCCTGATTCAGCTTTGGTAAGTCAAATCTATCAAGAAAATTGTCCATTTCATTTAGATTTTCAAATTTTGTGGCATATAGACTTTTGAAGTAAGTCCTAATGATTGTTTGGATTTCCTCAGTGTCTGTAGTTATGTCCCCCTTTTCATTTCTGATTTTTCTGATTTGGGTGGTGTTCTCTGCCTTTTATTTCGCTTGGCTAAGGGTTTCTCGATCTTGTTGATTTTCTCAAAGAACCAGCTGTAGGTTTCATTGATTCTTTGAATTGTTTCATTTGTTTCTAATTGATTCATTTTAGCCCTGAGTTTGATTGTTTCCAGCCGTCTACTCCTTCTTGGTGTGTCTGCTTCTTCTTTTTCTAGGGTTTTTAAGTGAGCCATTAAGTTGCTTGAATGAGCTGTCTCGAATCTCTTCTTGAAGGCACTTAGTGCTATGAACTTTCCTCTTAGCACTGCTTTCATTGTGTCCCACAAGTTTGGGTATGTTGTGTCTTCATTTTCATTGAGTTCTAGAAAGGCTTTAATTTCTTTCTTTATTTCTTCCCTGACCCAGCTATCATTTAGTAACAAGTTGTTCAGTTTCCATGTGTGTGTAGGCTTTTTGCTATTTCTGTTATTGTTGAGGTCCAGCTTTATTCCATGATGATCAGACAAGATACAAAGGATTATGTCAATCTTCTTGTATCTGTTGAGGCTTGCTTTATGAACAACTATATGGTCTATTTTGGAGAAGATTCCATGAGGTGCTGAGAAGAAGGTAAATTCTTTTGTGTTTGGGTGTAAAGTTCTGTAAAAGTCAGTTAGGTCCATTTGATTCATGACCTCTGTTAGAGACACTGTTTCTTTGTTTAATTTCTGTTTTGTTGACCTGCCCTTTGTTGAGAGTGTGGTGTTGAAGTCTCCCACTATTAATGTGTGGGGATCAATATGTGGTTTAAATTTTATCAATGTTTCTTTAACAAATGTGGGTGCTCTTGTATTTGGGGCATAGATGTTCAGGATTGTGATGTCTTCCTGGTGGAATTTTCCTTTGATGGGTATGAAGTGTCCTTCCCCATCTCTTTTTATTAATTTTGGTTGAAAGTCTATTATATCAGATAATAGAATGGCTACTCCTGCTTGCTTCTTGAGTCCATTTTCTTGGAAAGTCTTTTTCCAACACTTTACCCTCAGGTAATATCTATTTTTTTGCCTTAGGTGTGTTTCTTGTATGCAACAAATTGCTGGGTTTTGTTTACGCATCCATTCTGTTAATCTGTGTCTTTTTATTGGAGAGATGAGTCCATTGATGTTGAGAGAGATTAATGACCAGTGGCTGTTAGATCCTTTGATTTTGATGTTGGCTGTTGTCATAAGTTTAGGTGCTTGGTCGCTTTTTGTTTTACTGTAATAAGGTTAATTATTTCCTGTGTTTTCTTGAGAGAAGCTTATTTTCTGGGTTGTATTTTCCCTTCCAGTGTGTTCTGTAATGCTGGATTTGTGTGTAGGTATGGTTGCAATTTGTTTTTGTCATTGAATACCTTGTTTTCTCCATCTATGAGGACTGAGAGTTTTCCTGGGTATAGTAGCCTGGGCTGATATATGTTTTCTCTTAGGGTCTGCATGATATCCGCCCAGGCCCTTCTGGCTTTCATAGACTTTGTTGAAAAGTCAGGTGTGATTCTAATGGGTTTGCCATTATATGTTACTTGACCTTTTTCCCTTGCAGCATTTAGTATTTTTTCTTTGTTCTGTATACTTACTGTTTTCATTATGTGGCGTGAGGATTTTCTTTTCTGGTCAAATTTGTTGGGTGTTCTGTAGGCCTCATGTATTCTTATTGGCCTCTCCTTTAATTTGGGGAAATTTTCTTCAATGATTTTGTTGAAAATATTTTCTGGGCCTTGGAGAAGTGAGTCTTGTTTTTCCTCTATACCTATTCGTCTTAGGTTTTTGTCTTTTCATATTGTCTTGGATTTCTTGGACGGTCTGTATCAGGAAATTTTTGGATTTAATATTTTCTTTGACATATACATTGATTTCTTCAAGTGTGTATTCTACACCTGAGATTCTTTCTTCCATTTCTTGTAGTCTGTTGGCTATGCTTACCTCTGTAGTTCCTGTTTTCTTCTCTAAATTCTTCCTCTTTATTTTTTCCTCCATTTGTTGTTCCCCATTTTTTAACTGGATTACTTGGTTTGTGCTTTTCAGCTTCTTTAGTTCTTTTGTATATACTGGATATTAGTACTCTATCAGATAACAGGTTAGTGGAGATTCTTTCTCAGTTTCATGAGGTCCCATTTATTGATTGTTGCTCTTAGAACCTGTGATTTTGGTGTTCTGTTCAGGAAGTTGTCTCTTGTGCCAATGAGTTCTTGGCTGTTCCTTAATTTTTCCTCTAACAGATTTAGAGTATCTGGTTTTATGTTGAGGTCTTTGATCCACTTGGACTTTAGTTTCGTTTTGGGTGATAAATATGGATCTATTTTCTTTTTTCTGCATGTAGACATCCAGTTGGACCAGCACCATTTGTTGAAGATGCTGCCTTCTTTCCATTGAATGGTTTTGGCTTCTTTGTCAAAGATCGAGTATTCATAAGTGTGTGGGTTTATTTCTGGGTTTTTTATGCGGTTCCATTTATCCTCCTTTCTGTTTTTATGACAATACCATGAAGTTTTTATTACTATTTATTTGTAGTACAACTTGAGATCAGGGATGAAGATACCTTCAGATGATCTGTTGTTGTACAGTGTTGTTTTGGAAATTCTGGATTTTTTGTTTCTCCATATGAAGCTGAGAATATTTTTTTCAATGCCTATAAAGAATTGAGTTGGTATTTTGATGGGAATTGCTTTGAATCTATAGATTGCTTTTGGCAGGATGGCCATTTTCACAATGTTAATCCTACCAATCCATGAGCATGGGAGATCTTTCCATCTTCTGATAATTTCTTCGATTTCTTTCTTCAGAGACTTGAAGTTTTTCTCCAACAGGACTTTCACTTGCTTGGTTAGTGTCACCCCAAGGTACTTTATCTTATTAATGGCTATTGTGAAGTGTGTTGTTTCCCTAATTTCTTTCTTGGCCCTTTTGTCTTTGATATACAGGAGGGCTTCTGATTTTTTTTTGAGTTGATTTTGTATCCTGCCACTTTGCTGAAGGTGTTTATCAGCTGGAGGAGTTCTCTGGTAGAATTTTTGGGGTTGCACATATACACTATCATATCATCTGCAAATAGTGACATTTTGACCTTTTCCTTTCTGATTTGTATCCCCTAGATCTCCTTTACTTGTCTTATTGCTCTGGTTAGGACTTCAAGTACTATGTTGAAGAGGTATATAGACAGTGGGCAGCCTTGTCTTGTTCTTGATTTCAGTGGGATTGATTTTAGTTTCTCTCCATTGAGTTTGATGTTGTCTATAGGCTTGATGTATATTGCCTTTACTATGTTTAGATATGTGACTTGTATCCCTGATCTCTCCAAGACTTTAAACATGAATGGGTGTTGGACTTTGTCAAATGCTTTTTCAGCATCTAAGGAGAAGATCATGTGTTTTTTATCCTTTAGTTTGTTTATGTGGTGGATTACATTTATGGATTTCCATATGTTGAACCACCCTTGCATGCCTGTGTTGAAGCCTTCTTAGTCATGGTGGATGATAACTTTGATGTGTTCTTGTATTCGGTTTGCAAGTATTTTATTGAGTATTTTTGTTTCAAAGTTCATAAGAGAGATAGGTCTGAAGTTTTCTTTTTTGTTGGGTCTTTGTGTGGTTTAAGTATCATGGTGAGTGTTTCTTCATCGAATGAGTTTGGTAATGTACCTTCTGTTTCTATTTTGTGGAATAGTTTGAGGAGAATTGATGTTAGCACTTCTTTGAAGGTCTGGTAGAATTCCGCGCTGAAACCATCTGGCCCAGGGCTTTTTTTTGGAGGGGAGACTGAGTGACTGCTTCAATTTCCTTGGGAGGTATAGGGCTATTCAGTCTTTCTACCTGATCTTGACTTAATGTTGGAAGATGGAATCTATCAAGAAAATTGTCCATTTCATTTAGGTTTTCAAATTTTGTGGCCATGTAGGCTTTTGTAGTATGACCAAATGATTGTTTGAATTTCCTCAGTGTCTGTAGTTATGTCACCCTTTTCATTTGTGATTTTGCTAATTTGGATAGATTCTCTCTGCTTTATAGTTAGTTTGGATAAGGGATTGTCTATCTTGTTGATTTTCTCAAAGAACCAGCTTTTGTTTTATTGATTCTTTCAATAGTTTTATTTGTTTCTAATTGATTGATTTTAGCCCCGAGTTTGATTATTTCCAGCCTTCTGCTCCTCTTGGGTGTATATGATTTTTTTTCTAGGGTTTTCAGTTGGGCAATTAAATTGTTTCATTGTGATTTCTTGAAGAAGAAATTTCTTCAAGAAGAAACAAATTTCTTCTTGCAGGCACTTAGTGCTATAAATTTTCCTCTGAGAACTGCTTTCAATGTGTTCCATAAATTTGCATATGTTGTGCCTTCATTTTCATTGAATTCTAGGAAGTATTTAATTTCTTTCATTATTTCTTCCTTAACCCAGCTGTCATTGAGTAACAAATTGTTCAGTTTCCATGTCCGTGTCGGCTTTTTGTTATTTCTGTTGTTGACGTCCAGCTTTAGTACATGGTGGTCAGATAGAATACAAGGGATTATTTCAATCATTTTTTATCTGTTGAGGCTTGCTTTATGACCAACTATATGGTCTATTTTGGATAAGGTTCCATGAGGTGCTGAAAATAAGGCATACTCTTTTGAGTTTGGATGAAAAGATCTGTAGACGTCTGTTAGGTCCATTTGATTTAGGGACTCTGTAAGTGTTTTTATTTCCCTATTTGCTTTCTGTCTAGTTGATCTGTCCCTTCATGAGAGTGGAGTGTTGAAGTCTGCCACTATTAAGGTATTAGGATCAATGTGTGATTTAAGTTTTAATATTGTTTCATTTATGAATGCAGGTGCTCTTGTATTTGGGGCATAGATATCCATGATTGTGATGTCCTCTTTGTGGATTTTTCCTTTGATGAGAATATAGTGGCCCTCCTTATCTTTTTTATTAACTTGGGTTGAAAGTCTATTTTATTAGATATTAGGTTGGCTACTCCAGCTTGTTTTCTGTAACCATTTCCTTGAAAAATATTTTTCTAGTCCTTTACTCTGAGGTAGTGATTATCTTTGTTGCATAGGTGTGTTTCTTAGATGCAACAGAATGTTGGATTCTGTTTCTGCTACCATTCTGTTAGTCTGTGTCTTTTTATTGGGGAGGTGAGTCAGTTGATGTTGATAGATACTAGTGACCAATAATTGTTAATTACTTTAGATGTGGGGTTGGTGGTATCACTGAGTTTCATTGCTTGTATTCATTTGTTTTTTGTTTTTTTGTAGTTATGTATTTCCTCTGTTTCCTTCGATGTAGTTGTTTTCTTTGGTTTGGAGTTTCCCTTCTAGTAACTTCTGTAGAGCTGGGTTTCCATGTAGATATTGTTTAAATTTGGTTTTGTCATGGAATATTTTGAATTCTCCGTCTATGTTGATTGAAAGTTTTGCTGGGTAAAGTAGTCTGGGTTGAAAGCTGTGGTCCCTTAAGGACTGTATGATTTCTGTCCAGGCCCTTCTGGCTTTCATAGTTTCTGTTGAGAAATCTGGTGTGATTCTGATAGGTCTACCTTCATATGTTACTTGGCCTTTTTCCCTTGCTGCTTTTAGAATTTTTTCTTTGTTTGTAGGTTCAGTGTTTTGACTATGATGTGACATGAAGAATTTCTTTTCTGGTCTAGTCTACTTGGTGTTCTGTAGGCCTCTTGTATGTTTATGGCCATCCCCTGCTTTAAGTTGGGAAAGTTTTCTTCTATAATTTCCTTGAAAATATTTTCCGGACCTTTGAGCCTGATGTCTTCTTTTTCTTCTAATCCTATTATTCTTAGGTTTTGTCTTTTCATGGTGTCCTTGATTTCTTGGATGTTTTGTGTTTGGAACTTTTCTGATTTTATTTTTTTTCTTTGAGATATGTGTCAATTTCCAGAAGTGTATCTTCGGCTCCTGAGATTCTTTCTTCCATCTCTTGTATTCTGTTGGTGATGCTTACCTTTGTAGTTCCCGATCTTTTCTCTATGTTCTCCAGCTCCTGGTTTTTCTCTATTTGTGCTTTCTTTATTGATTCTAATTCTGTTTTCATGTCTTGCACCATTTCCTTCATCTGTTTGAATGTGGACTCCTGCTTTTCAATGATAGCTTCTATTTTTTCGTCCGTTTCCTCTCTATGTATCACTAATTGTGCCTCTACTTCTTTGGCTATAATTGTCTGTATTTCTATGAGAGCTTTGTTTATTTTTTCTTTATTTGCCTTCATTTGTGTGGACATTTCTTTGAGAGCTTTGTGAATTTCTTCTTTGTTTGCCTCAATTTTTATGGTCATTTCTCTGAGAGCACGATTTGTTTCCTCTTGGTTTGTCTCAATTTTTTTGGCTATTTCTCTGAGGGCTTTGCTCATTTCATCTTTATGGGCCTCTAATAGCTGGAGAAACATAGTTTTGAGGTTGTTTTCTTGTATATCTAGTGAATTGAAGTGTCCATTGGTTTGTGGGGTTTCTGGTGAAGTCATTATGTCCTGTTTTTTGGGTGTGTTCTTATATCTGCCTCTAGCCATCTGGTTATTTATAACCCTCACTGTTTGTTCCTCGAGTTCGTAGTTCAGGCTATGATCGTCTCTTTCTGTTTTCTGGACTTTTTTTTCAGGAAGATGAGAGAGGATCACTGGTTTGGGAGTGTGTGTTTTGGTTTCAGTTTTGCCTAAGTAAGGAATGTGATGCTGGCACTATTCGCATGTGCTTTTAGAGGGTACAGTGTGCCTGTGTGGATTCTTTGACTATTGCATTGGCCTGCAAGCCACTATTATGCAGTTCTGTCTGAGATTCAGGCATTGTTTGCCTGGATTACACTGGTGGACCTACAAGGCAGAGGCTTCAACATTGGGGTCGCCATCCCAAGAATCCCTACAATTCCCACATTAGGGGTGTGGGTGGCAGGGATCTTGTCTCGTTGCTTCTGTGGAGATGCCCTGGGTCTGGGGCAAACTCTCTCTAGAAGGCTCACTCACTCTCTTGCAGGACTAGTTGGAATGCACAGGGGTTCCCCTTGCTCTCTACTCTCTGATTTGGTCTTGCTGTTGAAAATGAGCTGGTAGGCTAACAGTCAGCTCTGTGACACTGTGGCTGCAGGACTCGGTGTCCATTTTCCTGTGTGCTGCCTCTTTGTCCTTTCCCTCTGCCAGGAGGGGTTATGTTGACTGGTCCTGGGGTAGCACGGGAAAAAGTTAGGTTGAGTGTTTTCAATCCCAGATCCCGGGTCCAGATCTTTCTGCCAGAAGCTGCCTGGCCGTAGAACCTATGTTTGTTGATCCTGAGAGAGTACCAGGTAGGGTTGAGTGTCCTCAGATCCAGAGCTTGGGTTTCTCTGCCAGGGGCCGCTGGGTGAGTTGGAGAGGGGGTGCTGTGTCCTGTGGCAGGCTGCCTCCTTGTCCTTCCCCTCTGATCTTCCCCTCCTCTATGGCAAGCTTATGGAGGTGCTCTCAGGGGAGTGCCAGATGGGGTTGGGACTTCTCAGTCCTTATCCTAAGCTGGGGTTTCTCTGCCAGGGTTCGGGTGGTGCCTGTGATGGGACTTTGTGTTGGACCTTACTGCACTGGACCCAGGAGAGTCTCAGGACGTGTTGAATGACCACAGTCCCAGATCACAAGCTGAAATTTGTTTGCTAGGAGCAGCCGGCAGCACTGGGGTCCCTGCACTGTGAAGCCTCTGTGCGCCTCTTTATCCTTCTGCTCTTATGAGGCAGGGTTATTGCGGCGTTTGGGGGAGTGCCTGAAAGGATTGGGTTTTCTCAGCCCGATCTCGGGTTGGGGTACAGACAATGTGGTCTGTGGCAGATTCTGCTAGAAGCCTCCTGCCTCCTCTGAAGAGGGAGTAGGGATTTTGAGCTGGGCATGCAGCTGCTCTCCATGTGTGGCGGGAGCTCAGTTTTGATAGTGGCAGGTACCTGTGGTCAGGGAGACCTTCCAGGGAAATACTGGGTGACCCGTGATCAGTCTTGCATCTTTCCTTCCCCATGGGGTTTTCTTGTGACTGGGACTTCCAGTCTCTGGCACCCTTGTGCCCAATCAGCCTGGGAAAGTGATCGGGACACGCAGGCATGTGGCTCCAGCCCAAAGACCCAAAGCCCATGTTATCTGGGATCTCTTCCGGGTTATGGCTGTGCGGCCTGAGAGTGGACCTGACTGATTCCCTTGCTGTGGGAGCCTTCCCTCACCTGGGAAACACGATTGCTGTAGTTTTAGGGCCCAGAGTTCAGTCTCCTGGTCGCTGCATGGAGAGTGTTGTCCCGCTTCTCAGACACAGTGTTCTCCTGGCGTCTATATCTTGGCCCCCCACCATTTTAGTTCTCATTTAATTTTTTTAAGACAGGGTCTTCCTATGTTGTCCTGGCTGTCCTGGAACATTCTATGTTCCATGTACAGCAGGCTGCCCTTGAATTCACATAGATCCTCCTGCCTTTTTTTGGAGTTCTGTGATTAAACACAAGTTTCCCATTTAAAAAAATAAAAATATAAATACATCACTTTTTCCTTATCTCCTACTTCCCACCCTTCCCATGTCCAACTTCACCTCTCTCCTTAATCTGCAGATTCATTTTACTACTGTAGTTACATATGCATATGAATGAATAATTATAAAATATAGCCTGCTAAGTTTGTTCAGTGTTATCTACATGTGTATGGTTTTAGGGATGACCGCTAGATACTGGATTACCAACTGGGGAGTTATTTCTGGGGAACACTAATTCTGTCTCATTAATTGTTGATTGCCTGGAACTCTTCATCTAGGAGTAGGACTCTGTGAATTTGGCCCATATACACTGATAAAGAAAATTATTTAAGATTCTTTGATATTGTTTTTTGCCTTTATCCCATTGCAAGAATGTTTTTACATGCAAACATATACACAAACACAAACCATATGTAGTCTTCTGACACTTGCCTGTTGCTGACCTTTCTCTTTTTCTTAATTGTTTTCTGCTTTCATCCATGAAACTTTATAAAACCATGTGATTGAGTTTATGTAAAATATTCCATTTTGAACAAAAATACTGAAAAATGTTTCCTTTGAGTCAATATTCAGTGACACCATACATCTTTTTTCAGGCTCTTGCAATTTACCATGAATGCAAGCTTGGAACATCAAAGGTTAAATAAGCAAGTTTGGTTGTTTTTTTTTTTTTTTCATATTTACACAGGGCAGAGAAAATTCCTTATTTCTACACAGATATAACTTCTCAGGATATTTCTGTCTGTAAGTATTTTAGTTTTGTCTTGATAATGTGGTAATGGACTAGATTCTGTGTGTTCAGATACATATATTTAATTTGGAATAGATGGATAGAAAGAGAGTTTAACCAATGGTCTGGAAGAGGAAGTGTTTATGAAACATAAAAAATATACTCTTAATGTCTTATAATTCTTGGCAAGATTTATAGAAAAACTCATTTTTAAAAAAAATAACAGTTTTACTAAGTTATAATTCAAATAATAAAACAGAACCTTTAAAATATATAATTGAATATTTTTAGTATATTTGAAGGTATGTAAATAATCAACAGCCACCTAATTTCAGAAAACTCTAGAAATGAATGGCTGGAATCATTCATGTACAACCAGTCACTCATTTTTAATTTATTCTTTATTTTTGAAAAACAGTGCAATATTGTCATTTGTGACCCCAATTTCTCCCTCCAATTAAGTTATAAGTCCACAACATAGCTCCCTCTCAACTTCATATACTTTTTATATAACTCATAAGGTTCAGTTAGTGCTGTTCATACAAACACAGGTAAAGCACCATCCACTGGAATATGAAAAACCTACCAGTAAGCATATCTTCAATAAAGTGTGATTCTCCCTCCCTCAGCAGCTATCTACTGCCAATAGCCCCTCACTTAGTTGTGGGGCAAAGAAATTATCTGCATTTATTCTGGGATTTTGGCTGGCTTAATCATATATATGTTTTACGCAGGTAACCATTGCTGATGTGACTTTTTTATTGTAATTGCCACATTGTATCCAGAAGAAAGCTTTTTATAGCACGCCTCTCCATCCTCCAGTTCTTACACTCTTATTTCTGCTTTCTCTTCAGAGATATTCCTTGATGCTTGGAGGTGGAGCATGAACACTCAGTCTCTTATTCTTAGTATTTTATCCAGTTATGTCCCTTTCCATTGGCTGCGGCCCACTGCTAAGAGAAGTTTCCCTGACATGTAGCTTTTTATTCTCCATCTTCCCATAGCCATTATCAAATGTTAATCTACTTCCTGAATGTATGAACTTAACTGTGTATATTCTTATAAGTGTAATTATATACATGATTTATACACATATATGATCTTTCTGATTTATTTCACTTAACATGCTTTTTATGCCCCACCCATGTTGAAAAACATATTTCAATTTTATATTCAATGTTAACCAATACTTCATTCCTTTTAGTTACTAAATAACACTTTTTATCATCTGATGGCCAACATTAAATAATAATATGCTATGTGAATATACCACATTTTGCCTGTGTTATATACAATGTAATACTTGTGAATACACATTCCGTGTATATTTACCGAGTCAGCAATGATATATTTAATAATTTGTCTTTTCAGTTTTCACATTTAAAGTTATTCATAATATACAGAGTTATTTAGGGTAAACTGTAGCCACTACATTATACTATGGAACACTAGAATTAAAAAGATACTTTGTGTTTTGGAGCACATGTGCATAATTTTCACTAAAAAGAATTAATTGTGAACATTGGGAATGCTGTGTAACATTTCTATATCTACATATAATGTTCAATATTCAAATCCAAGCTATTTCCATCTTCCCAATCTCTCATAGCTGAAAGGAACTGTAGCTATCTACATATGAGAAAGTTCTGCAGCCCTTGTATTTATGTGTCTACCTTATTTGTATTAATATGATGACCTCCAGTTCTATCCAACTTGCTACAGAATGGTTTCATACCATTTATGGTTGATTAATACTCTTTGTGCATATAAATTATCTTTCCTTTATATATTCATGTGTTCATGAGCACTTAGGTTGGTTCCACATATTAACTACTGTGGCTAATGAGGCAATAAACATGGGTAGGCAGATGTCTCTTTGACACGGTGATTTCATTTCCTAAAACAAACAAACAAACAAACAAACAAACAAAAAAAAGCACTAGTAGTGAAATCACTGCTTCATATAGAAATTGTCTTATTTTCTTATCTCTCTTCCTCATTTCTCCTCTCCCTTCTTTCCTAAATTCTTTCATTTGATTTGGGGACTGGAACTTGTAAATGTTTTTATAAGGAATGTCACAAGCGCACAACAAGGACATTTCTCAACCATGTTCATAATAGCCAGAACCTGGAACAACCCAGATGTCAACAACCCAGAGGAATGGATACAGAAATTGTGGTACAGTTACACAATGGAATACTACTTAACAATTGAAAACAAGGAAAGCATGACATCTGCAGGCAAATGGTAGGATCCAGAAAGACCATCCTGAGTGTGGTATCCCAGAAGCAGAAAGATACACATGATAGATACTCACTTATAAGTGGATATTAGACATATAATATAGGATAAACATGCTAAAATCTGTACACCTAAAGAAGTTAAGCAAGAAGGAGGACCCTGGGTAAGGTGATCAATCCTCATTCAGAAAGACAAGCTGGATGGATATTGAAAGAAGGAGAAAACAGAAAACAGTATAGGAACCTACCACGGAGGGCCTCTGAGAGACTCTACCCTGCAGGGTATCAAAGCAAAATGCTGAGACTCATAACTAAACTTTGAGCAGAGTGCAGAGAATCTGATGAAAGAAATGGGAGATAGTAAGACTTGAGAGGACAGGAGCTCCACAAGGAGAGCAACAAAACCAAGAAATATGGGCCCAGGGGTCTTTTCTGAAACTGATACTCCAAACAAGGACCATTCATGGATATAACCTACAATCCCTGCTCACATGGCAGCTCAGTGTACAAGTGTGTACCCTAGTAAGGGGAACAGGAACTCTCTCTGACATGAACTCAATGGCTGGCTCTTTGATCATTTCCCCCTGATGGGGGAGCAGCCTTGCCGGGCCACAGAGGAGGACAATGCAGCCAGCCCTGATGAGACTTGATAAGCTAGATTCAGATGGAACAGGAGAAGGACCTCCTTTATCAGTGGACTTGGAGAGGGCCATGGGAGGAGTTGAGGGAGGGAGAGTAGGGTTGGGAGGGAATGAGGGAGAGGGTTACAGCTGGGATACAAAGTGAATAAACTATAATTAATTTAAAAAATATAAATTTAATAATAAAGAATAATCAGAAACGGAGTGTTGAATGGCTATAAAAAGAATATGAATTCTTTCTATACCACTTACTGTCTCTATGATTTTAGGTAAATTAATCAGTTTTTCTGAGCATCACATATTTGTCATATATAAGTATTAATTAAATACATATATCAATTAAATATATTTTAACCTAAAATCTTAACAATAAGAGTGAACCAAACAACACTAGACATGTAAATTTACTAGTAAATACTGTGATACAATCTAATTTCTCATTATGAAAATATAAAACTCCAACCTTTTGGCCACTTAGTACCATTTTTTTTAAATTATTTTCTTGTATTTTACTTAACTAAGCATGATTGAACTTCTAGATCCAAATTTAGTCCATTTCAATAGATTTTGGCTTCTATTTTGTGCTAGATAAGATGTTAAATTTCTAAAACATGAATAACAATTCTTACCTCTTATTTCTAACAGTTTAATAGAACGAATAATCAAAATCGTCCATGCAGTCTGGTGACTGCTTTGATACATCCAGCATGCTATATATGAACATAACACAGTCATGGAAGCATAGCTAAAGAGAAAAAAATGGTTCAGTGACAACTTCTTGAAGCACATTTCTCAAAGAACCTATAATTATTCCCTTAAATATGGAGTTTCAGAAAAGCAGAAACCTTTTACCTTTAAATACAAAGCTGTTCACTGGTCACAGACAGCAAACACATCAAACCTCTCATAAGCACATTCAACATCTCTTCTAATATAATCTACTAAGCAAAGGTCTTATTGGACTCATTCTGCAGAATAAGCATATCCATTGCAGTTTCACAGAATGATTTAAATCTAGAATGTTAAAGATCTGCATTATAGAATTTGGCAGTTATTATTCTCTGGAAAATAGCTGAGGTGGAAATTGGAAAAGATGCTTTAAAATGTAAATGCTTGGGGCAAAAGTGATGACTCAGTGGTCAAGAGCCCTTGTTGCTCTTCCACAGAATAGAGTTTGGTTCTCAGCACCCGTGTTATAAGTCAAGCTTCAAGAGATTTGATGCCTTCTTTGATCTCAATGAGATCTCACATGAATACTCACACACGCATGCATGCACATGTAAATTAAAAATACTACAAATACTTATCTCACCACCATTGATTTAAATCAAAATATTTAGAGATGAGACCCAGATATGGATATAACCTAGAACTTCTGCTCGGATGTGGCCCGTGGTAGCTCAGTAACCAAGTAGTTTTCCAAAGTAAGGGGAACACGGACTATTTCTAACAGGATCTCAAGGGCAGGCTGTTTGACCCCCCCCCCCCAGGGGAGGAGCAGTCTGTTAGGCCACAGAGGAGGACTTTGCAGCCAGCCCTGAAGATACCTGATAAAACAGGGTCAGATGAAAGGGGAGGAGGTCCTCCCCTATCAGTGGACTTGGAAAGGGGCAGGGAGGAGACCAGGGAGGGAGTGTGGGTTTGGGGAGGGAATGAGGGAGCGGGATACAGCTGGGACACAGAGTTAACAAAATGTAACTAAAAAGAAAAATAAAATTAAAAAAAAATTGTTTGTGATTACTCTCCAAGTAATTCAAATGCATAATGAGTGTTTTTTTTAAAGGACTGTGAATAGATAAACAGCTTTCGCATCACATGTGTTCTCATTGTGGCTTAGTAACAAATTTGAATGAGTCATTTCATATTTCTTGTCTTTAATTTCCCTGTCTGCATTATAAAGTGATCTCCAAGGTGTTACATTCTCATACCATGGCTTTCTCTCTAGGCAATATTTTTACTGCTCATTTACTACAGCCACATTTTGGTATTTTTCATAGCCATATTGTTAATTTTATCCAAGCACATGGTTATTCTCAAATTGATTTCTACTCTAAAGAAAATTAATGTTCTCAAGAAAAAAACATTTGGCCAAAGCCAATATTTGAAGACATATGTGATGAAATCAAATATAATAACACTTCAGAGAATAGTATTTATGTAATGAGAAAATCCAGACTGTGATGTATTGGAGGAAGTTATTCTCCAAGGGGCTGTACACAACAGATGGAAAAGAGTTAGAACATTCAGACTTCTTACTTATTTAGAACATGGTCTACAGGGAATTCAATCTTCTCTGGTGAAGAGAAAACATGCTTTATGATTATATTTCTGAAGAAGTGAACTCATTGTGAGGACTTTCTGATTTGTATCAACTTTAGTAATTCATCTTCTAAAATATAACCCAAATAGAAGCACATATAATGATACTGCTTCCAGTTTTGTAGCAGTAATTACTGCTGTTAACACTATTTGTTGTGAAGAAATTAAATTATTTTTAATTCTTTATTAATTACACTTTATTCACTTTGCATCTCCCCTGTGATTCCCTCCCTCCTCCCGTCCCAATCACTCCCTTCCTCCACCCTCTGCATGCATGCCCTTCCCCAAGTCCAATGATAGGGGAGGTCTTCTTTTCCTTCCTTCTGATCCTAGTCAATTAGGTTTCATCAGGAGTTTCTGCATTGTCTTCTTCTGTGGCCTGGTAATGCTGCTTCCCCCTCAGGGGGAGGTAATTAAAGAGAGGGAACAAGTCAGGAGCCTGACACAGAGGACCTCTGAAAGACTCTGCCCTGCAGACTATCAATATAGATACTGAGACTTATGGGCAACCTTTGGAGAGAGTGCAGGGAATCTTATAAAATTATTTTTAAAGTAGTTCTATGGTATACAAAGTGCATTGGGATTAAAGATGCAATCATCTGTGCTACAAGTTTTTGGAATCATCTGATCATCTCCTGAGCATTCTCAAGGAAAGGATATAATTGTTGTGTAATATAACTTGCAGTTGTTTCAGGCCTGGGGTCAATTAGCAATGTTGTTTATAGAGTGTCATACAATTATACTAGGGATAAATCAGGGTTTGGGAAAATGGCATGAGTGGGAAAAAGCAAAACTCAGAACAGACAAACAGATATACTAACAGGGAAAGTAAAGTCCAAGGCAGGTGAAGATGGGGAATACTGTCTTCTCAGAGTGTTCATACATTTCCAGATGCCGATAAATCGGTTCCAAGATAGAGACAGTGGCTTGTGGAGCACAAATTACTGATTTAAGTACTGGAAATCATGGAGAGGTTACAAGTAAGTGGTTCTAAGACAAAAACAATGACTTAAGCAGCACAAATGGCTGTTCAGGTACTGGATCTCATGGAGAGGTTGCAAGTCCATGAAAAACTGACAAAATGAGATGTCATTTCTTTCTGCCAATACCCCCTCCAAATTAAAATCTTTATATCTTAATATAAGTATATGCAGAACACATGTCTATATTTATTCTTGAGGAATAAGCATGACCTTTGCCATGGCATTCAAGTCTCAGAGAAATAACTGTGGCCTAAAAAAACAAACAAACAAACAAACAAACAACACTTTGTTTCCTGAAATATTACTTTCTTGATCGTAAAATAAAAACAAAGCACTAATCTGGTAGTATTATTGTGAAGATTAAATGATAATACATGAAATTGTCCAGAATAAATCTTAGTGCATCATGTGTATTCAATAGATGATTGTTTTTGGTTTGTACATTAAGTTCATTTACTTTTATACCCATTCCTCAGTTACTGGGGGGAACCCTGACGAATAATATTTTATAATTAATAATTTTTAAATAAAATTGATAACTATGTCAATTCACTTTGCACTGAGATAAACACACTTTTGAAATTTCATGGTAATAATTTTTACCTTTCAGGGAAATATGTCTTGAAAGCCATTTAAAATTTTGTACCAAATTAGTTAGAATGTTTAGAATTTTCACTGTGGCTAGAAAACTTCTCTGTATAGTTTAAAGGAAAATAAGAGGCACTAATTGTTTTGCTGTGTTTTTATGATTTAAGACCCTTTCTGCTATCATTTTGAGCATTGAACAAGAAACATTACACCTGTTGTTTCTCTGCACACCTTCTGACAGTGCTCAATAGTAACATGTACATATTTTAGAAGGTAAATTAATATGAAGAATAAAATGAAGATGTACATCATTATTTGCAGTTAGTTTTCTTTGAGGATAAGTCACAGGTCTTAATGACATAGTACAAGAGGAGCACTCACAGCGTAAAACAAACACAACTGAAAATATATTGTGTTTTTTCCCTAAGGGTCAATTGAGGGCTTTGGAGCAGAAAACCATTTTCTTCTGAGTGTGTCTTTTCCTCATAGAAAATTAGTGTTCAAAATAGATATATTTTGTGAGCTTTCAGGTGAAGGCTATGTCACCAAGCCTGACATGACAACCTGTCTCCAATCTCTGAGAACCTTAGAGTAGGAGAGAACTATCCCCTACACCTTGTTCTCTGACCTACACACAAACTGTGACACCCAAAAACACCTACAATGATGATGACGATGATGATGATGATGATGATGATGAAAATAACGTGTGCATTGCATACTTGAACAAATAGTGACCATGTCTATTAATTTAATGCTAAAAAACATAAATATGTGAATAGTTACATAATGGATTCCATGGTTTAAAGCCCTATTTGATGACTAAAATTAATAGACTTTTAACATACATTAAAATACAAGTCTGATTCAGATATCTTCAATACTACCTTTATACCTAAGGCTCAAGGGACATGATAGAAGAAGAGTAAAAAGATGAATAACAGCGAGAGCACCAAAATATTTTCTGAGAGATTCTGTCTTTCAGATGTGCCTAACCAAGACATGAACACTGAAAATGCCAGTTGATATGCTAACATGGATGAAAGAAATCACACAAGATTCAATGCCTAGATGAAGAGCTACAAGCATTTAATGACTACTAAAAGAGTGAGAGAGAGAAAAAAATCCATCTTTCCCAAGGATGAAACCACTAATTGGTTATTCAGTACCAAGTGGTCACCTGTGAAAATACATATGAATTAATTGGACAGTGTATTGTATTTATATGTTAATTCCTTTTATAATTATGTAATAGTAATCACTGAAGAAAGAAAGGTCATGAATAAGAAAGAGAGTTAAGACTGGCACAAGAAAATCTAGAGGGAGTAGAGAAATATAAATATGGTACAGATACATGAAACTAAATTTTTGAAAAAGAATATGTATACATAAATCTTACCTTTAAAGAAAAAAATATGGGCATTGGCAATATAGGTAAGTTGCACCTGCTCTAAGAAATGCAAAAAAAAAAATACTATTTGGAATATTTCTTTAGTAAATTTGAACTCAAGTCATGAAGATCTGGCATTTGTATTTTGAAAAAAAAGACCAAGAATAACATCTAGTGCTATCCTTCTTAGTATCTGGTCTTATAAGACATTAGTATCTTTGAGCCTCAATATCCTTGTTTTATTAAGTTCTGGCTGTTGTGACGAAGTTCAATAGATTGTGTGGATCATACATAACACAATTTACTTTTCACAGCTTTGGCCAACAAAATTCTGAGGACAGGGTGCTAGGCATCATAGTCAGGTTCAAATGGGGATGCTTTCCCTAGTTACAGGATTCATTCTTTGTCCTTAATGGCAAAAGAACAAGAAACCTCTTTGAGGTCTTTAATGTAAGAACCAGATTTCTGAGAGTTCTGAAGGCTATCTAAAAATACTGTCACTTTGAGGATTTCATTAGATGAACTGTAACAGGATGCAAAAATCCAGTCCATATCACAGAAATTCCCATTAACTAATCCTTAAGTCCCCTGTTAGCAATCCTGTAATTGTTTAATTCTATATTATGTGAAAACTATAGAATAATCCTGTAACTATGTAAGTGCTATGTGTTTATAAGTTTTAAAATGAAAGGTTTGTTTTAAAAATCTGATGAACATGGACATTCTTGAATTCATTATTTTACAGGGAAAGCCTTCGACTCTTCTCCATTGAGTATATGAATTTCGATTTATCATAGAAAACCTTTATGCTGTGAAATATTCTTTCTAAACATAATTTCTGAGAGTTTTTAACATATGAGGATTTGTAATTTTATTAACTGTTTTCTGTATTTATTATTAATACAATTATGTATTTATTCTTCATCCAGATAAAAAGGAATAAATTTATTTTTTATAAGAGCAATTGATATTTTAATGTTCTGTGGGATATAAAATGAGGTAGTCTACCTAAAGAAATTAAACCAGAAAAAGAAATAACAGCCATCTAAATAGGAAAGATTAAAATATTTTGGTATAAATTTAATCAGAGAGATGAGAGATATATCATGTAGAATATAAAAACTGTGAAAAGAAATCTTTTGTTCACGAATTTGAAAAAGTAATATTTGTTAATCTGTTTAAAAATGCCCAAAACAATTAAAAATTTCAAAATATTCCATATAAAATTTTAATTTTATTCTTTAAAGAAATAGATAAACAATTACAAAAAATTTATAGAAAAAAAGACTAAATAAAGTAATGTTGATTCACTGAGGATATAATGCTATAAAAATTTAAATAAATTACAATGTTGAAATAGTCAAAGTGCATTGTACTATCACAAAAGCCAGCACATGGACTGATGAAGCAGAATGAATCCAACAATAAATCCATACATCTACATACAGATGATTTTTAAACTTTTTAATTTTGAGATTATAATATGATTACAATTCCCCCTTCCCTTTCCTCCCTCCAAGCACTCTTATTTCTCCTCCTTTCTCTTTTTCAAATACATAGCTTCCCTTTTCATTAACTGTTGTGATATGTATGAATGTATGTATGTGTATATATATATATGTGTGTGTGTGTATGCATGTATATATATTTATGCATTTGTATACATACATACACACAGAAACATACATTCCTTAGCATGTAAATACAATTGTATGAGGGTGCTAATATATATTTTGGAGAAAAAAACAGACTCTTAAAAAATAATGATGTGAAAAACAAATATCTATATGCAGAAGATTGAAACCTAATAGTCATCACTTATTGTTGTTACAAAAGAAGTTCAAAAGGAACAAAGACCAAAAACCCCTCAACTATTAAAAATAAGTGTGGGAGGAACATTACAAACCATTGGTAAAAGTGATGTTTTTCTGGAGAACCCTCCAAAAACATGGGAAACAAAGTAAATACTGTTTTTAAAAAACTAAATGGAACCTCATGAAACTGAAAAGCTTCTATAAAGAAAAGGACACTGTCATCAGAACAAAACAACTGCCTACAGATTGGGAAAGGATCTTCACCAATCCTATATCTGACAGAGAGCTAATATCCAGAATATATAAAGAACTCAGAAAGGTAAAAAGCAACAAATCAAGGAATCCAATTAAAAAATGGGGTAAAGAGCTAAACAGAGAATTCTATAGAGGAATATAGAATGGCAGAGAAACACGTAAAGAAATACACACTGTCCTTAGTCACCACAGAAATGCAAATCAAAATGACCCTGATATTTCACCTTACACCCATCAGAATTGGAAGATCAAATCTCAAGTGACAATACATGCTGGAGAGGATATGTAGAAAAGGAACCCTCCTCCATTGATGGTGGGAATGTAAACTTGTACAACCACTTTGGAAATCAATCTGGAGCTTTCTCAGTTACAAATACCACTTCCTCAAGATAAAGCTATACCACTCCCAGGCATATATGCAAATGTACACAACAAGGACTTTTGCTCAGCCATGTTCATAGCAGGTTTATTTGCAATAGCCAGAACCTGGAAACAACCCAGAAATCCCTCAATGTAGGAATGGATACAGAAATTGTGGTACAGTTAAACAATGGAATACTACTCAGCAATTGAAAACAAGGAAATCATGAAATTTGCAGGCAAATGATAGGATCTAGAAAAGACCATCCTGAGTGAAAGAAGAGGGAGATAGTAAGACCTTGAGAGGACAGGAGCTCCACAAGGAGAGCAACAAAACCAAGAAATATGGGCCCAGGGGTCTTTTCTGAGACTGATACTCCAAACAAGAATCAGCCATGGATATAACCTAGAATCCCTGCTCATATGTAGCCCATGGCAGCTCAGTGTCCAAGTGGGTAACCTAGTAAGGGGAATAGGGACTGTCTTTGACATGAATTCAGTGGCTGGCTCTTTGATCACTTCCCCGTGAGGGGGGTGAGCATCCTTGCAAAGCCACAGAGGAAGACAATGTAGCCACTCCTGATGAGACCTGATAACCTAGATTCAGATGGAAAGGGAGGAGGACTACCCCTATCAATGGACTTGGAGAGAGGCATGAGAGAAAATAAGGGAGGGAGTGTGGGTTTGGAAGGGAACAAGAGAGGGGGCTACAGCTGCTATGTGCTGTGTATAAACTGTAATTAATATAGAAATTTAAATTTAATAAAAAAAACCAAAACAAGTAATACAATTAAAATTAGCCACATGATTTAAGCAGACAAATTTCAAAAGATTAAGTAAAAATAACCAGTAAAATTTTTAATTTTACTCAATATCATTATACTGCAGGGGAATGTTAATCAATGCTGCAACACATAGAATAACAAATATAAAATAACAAATATAAAAAAAGAACAAGCACCAGTGCATATGGAAAGAAAAATGAACTCAAACAATATTTGTGGGAAATTAAACTAAGTAAGTCACTATAAAACAGGGTACAAAAGTTCATCAAGTGATTAAAAGTATAGGTACCATATGATATGTACCTAATTCCTGGGCAGAAATACAAAGAAATACCCTTGTATTTATTTTTGTTGTGACACTATTCTTAATAGTCAAGGTGTGTAATCTGTCCAGATTCCCATCAAAATATAAGTTGATAAAGTATATATAGAATGTATACACAAATCTGTATTATTCATCCACACAAAATAATGAAATCCTGGCATTTCTGGAAGATAATGGAAGAGATTGGAGGACATTACAATAAGGAAAATAATCCAGACCCAGAACAAGAATCACATTTTCTTTTTATAGGTGGAACCAGCAACAAATGAAGGTCAACTTAAGCAAAACCAGTAATCAATAAAAACCGGGAAATGTGTCTAGTGTTTGGGGATGAAAGAAGGTTGAATTATTTGTTCAATCATTGTGCATTTTACGTATAAATAGAAATATAGTAAAATCTATTGATACATGTAATAAATATTTACTACTAAAAATAGACATTAAACACCAATGAAATAAGGTACTGGATCTTTGAATAGATATGCAAAATTAATGAACCTTTCACTATACTAAGAAAAACATAAATAAGGGTTAAAAATCATAAGTAAGATCGGAATCATTACAAGTGGCATCACAGATACACAAATGAATCTTAGATATTACCATAGGTAAATACACATTATAGAATTTGATAACTTAAAAGAAACGAAGTTCTACATACATACATCTTATCTAAATAAAATAATACATAGAAAACTTGACTGACCAATAATAAGTAATGAAGATTAAATTTGTTAATGGATTATATAGCACTACAAAGCCTTAGCTAGATTAATCAGCCAATAAAAAGAAGTAAATGTAATATAAATTAAAAGGTAGCCATATTGCCACTGTTTGCAGGTAACATGATCTTAAGAAGATAAAAGTCAAAATACTTCACAACAAACTTATTAAACTAATAAAATAATTTCTCAAATTGCAGGAGAAAAAAATCAGCAAATGTCTAGCATGTATATACATCAGTGCTGGGTTTCTTAAATAAAAATCAAGAGAACAACCCCATTTATAATAGCTATACAAATAAAATACTTAGAAACAAATCTAATTTAAAGGTGACAGATGTCAACAGTAAAACTAAACAATACTTGTATTAGTCAGGATTCATTATTAGTACAGGTATCTCTTTAAAATGGATTGGCAGGGAGCCAGCAAAGGTATTACTTAAGCCCTCTGTATATATGCTATGGTTGTATAGCTTGGTGTTCTTGTAGGACTCCTAACAGAGTGTCCAGGAGCTGTCTTTCACTCCTTTGTCTGCTTTTGGGACCATTTCTTGTCAAGTCTCAAAAAGAGGGGGGTGTGCCTATTCTTACTGCAACTTAATATGCCATGTTTGGTTGATATCCTTGGGAAGCCTGCCCTTTTCTGAAAAGACATGGATGCAGAGTTGTGAAGAAGGAGGTGTAGGGGAGGAACAGGGAGGGGAGAAAGGAAAGGAAACTGTGATTGTGAGAAAAGAATAAATAAAACATTAAAAAGAAATTTGATTAGTTGGATTATGTAATGCAGCATTGGTTATGTATGGTGAACCATCCATGCACTTATGGGTTGAATCCCATTTGATTGTAGGAATGTAGTGCTTTTGTGAGAAGTTTTGTGTCTACCTTAATTAATTACGTTTTTAAAGAATGGCTATGTACATTCTGGAAAGGTTGAGGAAGGTTCTCCATCCATGAAACTTAATTACTCGGCAGTCTCAACGTGGCACTAAAGGCCCAGATGTATTCACTTTTCAGTCAACATTAGGAGGGCCAAGAAACTGGGTTCTGATATCAGCAAAGGGTGGTAGTGAAAGTATCAATAGCAGCAGTAAGAATCAGCATAGATAAGAGCTCACCAGTAGAATGGTGACAGCAAGCAAACAAAACAAATGATATTTTTCCTTGGGACTTTCCTGTATCTGGGACACTGAGGTTTGCTGCCTACATTAAATACGGGGTCTTTCTATTTCCATTAACTGAAATCAAAGAAAAACCATGCAAGCATGAGGTCTTATGTTCAGATACTCAACACTGGTAAAAGACCAGTGTGGTCACTGAGATCTGCAATTCCAGCTCTAGGTAGTTAGAGATAAGAGAATTCTTGGAGCTTGCTGTCCTGCCACTGTAACTAAATTGGGGAGCTCCAAGTTCAGTAAGAGACCCTGTTTCAAAAACAATAAAATTGAAAACAATTAAGAAATTACCAGGCGACAGGGACTGTCTCTGGCAGGAACTGATTAGCCTGCTCTTTGATCACCTCCTCCTGAGTGGGGAGCAGCCTTACCAGGCCACAGAGGAAGATAGTGCAGCCACTCCAGATGAGTCCTGATAGACTAAGATCAGAGAGAAGGGGAGGAAGACTTCTCTTATTAGTGGACTTGGGGAGGGGCACAGGTGAGGAAGAGGGAGGGAGGGTGAGATTAGGAGGGGAGGGGGGAGGGAGCTGCAGGGGGGGATACAACGTGAATAAATTGTAATTAATAAAAATAAAAATGAATTAAAAAAGAAGATCTTAAAAAAAAGAAATTACCCAATGACAATCTTTGGTCTCCATATCTACATACTCACACACGCTTGTGCACTCCCATATAGACATGCATTCATGCCCAGGTACACGAGTATACACACACACACACACACACACACACACACACACACACACACA